>NC_043700.1:119605480-119639169 GCF_006229205.1 Suricata suricatta
ATAGGGATTCTAACTCAGTAAGCCTTGAGTGAGGAACAGGGATATGTATTTTTATTAAGAGCTCCAATTAATTCTGACACATGTAGGAAAGAAATACTGTTCCAGAGACTCCCCTACACCACATGAAAGTTTCTTAGGGAAGCACACAGAGTCCATCTGCAAAGTAACCAAACGAAAGCCTGAAGACTCCCACCCCACCGTAGGAATAACTCCCATGTTAGGCACAGTCAATAAAGCAATTGCTGAACACTGGCAGCATGGGTCCAGTGAACACAACGGAGTCTCCATTCCTAATGAGAATTTTAAGGGAACAGAGGTAGGCTAAAATCAGCAAGCAGAAACAGTGACTTTCTGGATATATGCCAGGAGCCATATTTCTTGGTGGCTGCATCTTTTAAGAAATGAATGGCCAGGCTGCAAGAGGTTAAGAAAGCTGCAAAAAACATGCAGAAACCAAATTGCAAGAATTTATCTGGATCCAAAGTTTTCTTCAGCTTACTGTTCAGGAAGGGAACCACATGATTCTTGATGACATATTATATTCAAGTTATACTGAAATAATGCAGTATTCTTATCACCTCTCCATCCCAGCTAGTCAAGTTCGACAATGACTTGAGTTCATGGACAAAATGTCTTTCTGGGAGATACTAACAGCTTTTAGTGACAAAGGCTCTGGTGTGAGATAAAATGTTTCTTAGGCAGTGAAGTTAGGATTATCATCAGCTGCACGTATCAGAAAAATCCTTCTAGAGTGGTTTAAAAAATAATTTATTTTCTTCATGTAAAGCGAAGGGTGAAGGTGGGCAGCCCAAGTCAGCTCCGCAACATCACTGCCCCAGGTTCTTTTATTCTTTCTCCCCAGCCACCCACATACATATTTTCACCTACTTTTTTAATAGTCACAAATGGTAGAAAGTCCAAGCACTATGTTCAGGTTCCTGACAAGGAGAAGAAGGAACTCAAAAAGGAATAGAGGCACCTGACTCAAGAAAACAGAAATAGAACCTAGCAAACACCCTCCTAGACTACACTGCAGTAACTCCACAAAGGCCAATCTCTTAGCTGGGCACAACGCCACCCTAAAGAAAACAGGGTACTTGTAGTAGGGGAAAAGTGGATGAAAAGGAACAGAGAAGCAAACTGCAATATATGGCATCCAAAAATTTCTTGTAAGAAAAGCCGTCTCAGCATTTTAGTCTCGAGTGACATTTTGGTCTAGAGAGCTCATGGTGAGGTCTAACATATCAATACATCCTCCTCAACAAAGACCTTCTCCTACCTCCTATGCCTATGTAGGCATAGTGTTTTTATCTAAAGACCACATACAAAACCTTACCTAACATTTCAAAAGCTAAATGATCCTTATCTAACAGTATCTTTATTACTTGGTTGTATTTCCAAATACAAAAAGACTATTTTAAGGAAAGAAATTCTAGTACTCGGCCAGGTACTTACAAATAATAACCTAGAGTTGTGCTCTGAGTGGTTAGAGCATAAGAAATAGAACAAATACTATGGTGGTAGAACTTAGATGTGCAAGATTCACCTCAGAGGTGAATCTAAGGGATCTCAAAGAAGCACAGTGACCTCCCCCCACCCCCCACCAGTTCTGCCTTCCTGACCTGAGGAGGATCTATGAGACCTTTTATTGATCCTTAGCCCAGATTCATAACCTACTGGCCTTTCACCACACATATGTTACATAATTTATGTTTTTTAAGAGATGGAAAAGCCATTGGAGGTGATACTATTCCTTAAGCACAAGGTGTATATACACTAGTTCCCTCACTTTAACCACATAATTTCACAAATACACACACGTGTGTGTGTGTGTGTGTGTGTGTGTATGTGTGTGTAGATAGAGAGGGACGGAGGGAGGGAGGGAGGGGAGAGACCATGGAGTGTGTGAAACAAATGCTTTTATTTATGGAGTACTTTATCACATCACTGATGACACAGCTCTAGCACAATAAATATAATATATAACCAAAGGGAGAGAGATTATACTCAGAATCCCAGAGTACAAACATGACTAAAGGGAAAGCCTAAGAGAAATAAATTTGGGAACAAGACAGATGAACAGGAGAGAAATACAATTTGTTTAGAGTCAAACGGAGAAAAGTAGAATTTTGTACTTTCTTCTATTCTTCTATCAAGTAACAGATGCCCATTAGGCAGGTTTCACCTTGTGACTCTGTTCTCCAAACATTAGTTTCTCTTTCCCTTCTACTCCTTTCCTTGAATACACCTCCTTCTCTAAATAGTAGATACACACCTGGTAGGGGAAAGTCTCCTCACCCTCAGTTAAACTTCCTTTATCTAGTCATCTGACAAATCACATGAGGCTTCAACAAAGTCACTGATGACAACTTATTGTCCAACAGCCCCACCTGGGCCCAACCTCCCGATGCCGAGACAAATACTAGGAATATGAGTCTAGTCCTATACCTAACATCATAAAATTATAACTGATCTCTCCCCCAAATGTTCACTCTTCCATCCTCTAATAAAACATCTGCATGCCCTGCTGACAGTCACTTGTTTTTAAGTCTATATCCCTCACATGACTATGATCTCTTCAAGGAAATGAAATACATCTTGTTCATTTTTGTATCTCAGAGACTGTGAAAATCACCAAACTAATGAAATGTACACTGAATTTCCCAATTACAGAAAAAGGAACTCTACATACACTGAACTGTGTAAGAAAACATACATGAATGTCTTGTAGTTAATGTTTTATTACTTAGACTTCAACAAAAACTTTTTTAAAGGCAATGAATACTTATTTCTAAGTATTATTTTGTAACTAAGATGGACAAAATAACATTAATATAAACTTGCAAAAAAAATTTTTGTAATTGGGGGGAGCACAAGTGTGGGAGGGGTAGAAAGAGGTGACAGAGGATTCAAATTGAGCTCTGTGCTGACAGCAGAGGGCCTGATATAGGGCTCGAGTTCATGAATCGCAAGATCAGGAGCCTAAGTCCCTTATTTTGTAATTTTTTTAAATTTTTATATTGCTTTCACTTATACACTATCTAATTTCATTCTCAAGAAAGTTCTCTAGCAACTCATCCCAATTTACAATAAGAATGATTGTTGCTTAGTAATTTGAAATGAACTACCAAGTGTACACAACATAGCTAATAAACAGAACTAGATCTAGAACATGTGATTTCCAATACAGTGCCTTTTTCAATATGGTAGAAGACACATTTCTACATGGTTTGCAGTAGCTTTTCTGACAAGCTATGTATCTCTGGGCAAGTAACATGGTTTGTCTGGGCTTCCCTCAGCTTCCTACTTTGTGAAATAAGGATGGTAACTCTTTGTAGAGTAACATGAGATGCAATGAAGAATGTATGTGAAAGAGCCTTGAAAATTAGTCACAGGATTATATAAGGATAATCCTTATATATAAAACCTAAGTAGGGTTGCCTGGGTGGCTCAGTTGGTTGAGAGTCCGACCTCGGCTCAGATCAAAATCTCATAGTTCATGAGTTCGGGCCCCCCTACTTTGGGCTCTGTGCTGAGGGCTCAGAGCCTGGAGCCTGCTTTCAAATTCTGGGTCTCCCGCTCTTTCTCTGCCCCTCCCCCACTCATGCTCTCATCTCTCATCTCTCACTCTTGCTCTCAGAAACATTTAAAAAAATTTATTTCTAGCCTAATTAAATATATTGATCCATATAGAATAAATTAATGACTTCTATTTTCCCCAAAATTCATCTATTCAAATTATTTTAATGAAACACCTTGTCCACAAAATTTTAGAAACTAAAAAAGTATCACTGTGTTTTCTTCTTAATTTATACTTTTCAAACTTAATTTCCCCTAAAAGTTAAATCTTATTCAACAAAAAGAGAAATGTTTTCAGTCATCACTTAACTCCATTTATCAATACGAAACAGGATTTCAGGACAACCCAGAAGCAGTTTCCTAGTGTTTTTTTTCCCTCCTCTGTAAAATGACATGTCACGCGTGATGGAATTTGAGCCTGAAAGATAGAAATGCTGAGATGGCTAGACCATAATCTCAGATTGGTAACACACCTCACTAGCACCATGCTAGTAAAACTGTACTTCGCACAGAATGTACCTTGTTTTGGGAGACATGCAGATAATATACCTAAGGTTTCAAATTAGTCCTTCTTGGGGTCACTGATTATATTTCAACACAGGAAGTGAGGAGAGGGACTAAGGCAAAGAGAAATTAATATTAAAGTAGTGTTTCCTAATGTGGTACTCAAGATGAATTTAATTTGTTTTTAATGTTTATTTATTTTTGAGAGAGACAGGGAGACAGAGTGTAAACAAGAGAGGGGCAAAGAGAGAGGGAGACACAGAATCCAAAGCAGGCTCCAGGCTCCAGGCTCCAATCTCCAAGTTGTCAGCACAGAACCTGATGGGGGGTTCAAACTCATGAAATGGGAGATCCATGATCTGAGCTGAAGTCAGACGATTAACCAACTGAGCCACCCAGGTGTCCACTCAAGATGATTTTAGATGGTACACAGATGAAGAGTTTTATCCTAATAAATACTCATCTTAACAGGTATTTTAAAATATAATGAAGACATCAAGACCGTTATTCCATAAATGTGAATCACTACAATAATAAAGCATGAATTTTGTTAAAACAGGGCAAGAGTCATGAAAATAGCAAGCAAATAATAAAAACATGACAAAAATCATGAACATAGTAAACAAAAGACAAATCTGAAAAGCACTTATACTAACCTAGTACCATTTTTCTACAATAAAATTATTCCTCAGAAAAATGTTTTATATAATACAAATGGCCCACTTTAACACAATATTATAAGGAAAATTATAAAAGAAGTTATAGATTAAAATGGATTTAAGAAATTTATAAACCAATCCTAATCCTAAAAAATGGACCTTATCTGGATCCTGATTCAAACAGATTGTCAAAAAAATAATTATTCTTATAACACAAATACAGTAAAAGTTTGGTTTGTGCACATAATTCATTCCAGAAACATGCTTGTAATCCAAAGCACTGGCAAATCAAAGTGAATTTCAAGAACCACTGGCTCAGTTGTGATCATATGACACCCGGTGTCATGTACTACTAGTATTGCATGACATCGCCAGTTTTTCAAGTTAAAATTTACCAGAAAATTTGCTCATCTTACAGAAAATTCACAGACCAAGTTACTCACAATCAAATGTTTTACTGTATATGTTTATGAATGACAATCAGGAAAATGAGAACTTTGTCAACTTTTCAGGAGTGACAAAGCTACTATAATTATGTTTTTAAAAAGAATTTGTACTGGGGTGCCTGGCTGGCTCAGTCAGCTAAGCATGTATAACTCTTATTCTCGGGACCATGGATTCAAGCCCTATGTTGGGTGTAGCTATTACTTAAAAAAATAAAACTCTTTAAAAAAGGGGGGGATCACCTGATGGCTCAAGTGGTTAAGCATTCGACTTGGAATGGTCAGTGAGTTCAAGCCCGGCATCGGGCTCTATGCTGACAGCTCAGAGCCTGAAGCCTACTTTGGATTCTGTCTTCCTCTCTCTTTGCCCCTCCCCACCTCACGCTCTGTTCTGTCTCTTGAAAATGAATAAACATTAAAAAAAAATTTTTTTTAAAGAATTCTTACTCTTAGAGATACATACTGGAATATTTGGATGAAAGAACATGTTAGCTAGAATTTGCTTCAAAAGAATGCCAAAAGTGAAGGTAGAAGTCAATGAAAATACAAGTAAAATGAAATTAATTTACATAGTTAGTTGAACCTCAGTGATAGATATACTGGGCTTATATTATTCTGCATGTATAATGTTGAAATTTTCTACATTAAAAGTTTAAATTTGTATTAATGCTTTAAATTATTACCAGTTACACCAAAATTTAAAATTGTAACTAGAGAGGAACTGAAAACAAATCTTGTACTTCAAAACTAAAAACTAGGGGCTAGTTTTTCTGAAAACAGTTACTCTGAAGAATAATGCATTTTAAATTCACCTCTCCTCAACCACCTTCCTTTACAATCCACTTTTTTAAAAAAATGCTAAGTTAACTATTCTGTTTCTCTACAAATGTCTTAATAATGAACATTTCATTAACAAAATAAAAAGTAATGCCCTCTTCACTTATCTTCAGAGTTCAACACCTTCAAGTGAATAAACATCAAGAGAAAAAGCTAAGGAGTTAATTATTAAGTGATCAACATTTCCTTTCTTTTGATACTCTAATTTTTACTTCTCTACTAAATTTAGACAATGTTCCACACCACAATTAGATTAATATAATTACAGCAAATGATTTTAAAAGGCCAAGTTCAAAACACATTAGACACTCATTACTCAATACAGTCACTCTACTTACCCATAATTAAACTAAAAAATAAAAGTCCTGACAGTCATTTGTGGACCTGCACCTAAAAAACAATTAACTAATATGCATGTACCAATATTAACCTTATAAGCTATTTGTTAGTTAATATCAAACGCTCTTAATATTAACCTAAATCACACACACAAAAAAATTAACCTAAATCACAACACAATTTTTTTTAATTAAAAAAAAAAAGGAGATGAGAGGCACCAATTGATTCAGTCAGTAGAGCACATGACATTTGATCTCAGGGTTCAAAGTTCAAATCCCATGTTGGATAAAGAGATTACTTAAACATAAAATCTTCAATAAATAAAAAAATAAGTGAATAAATGGAGGTGAAATGTCTCTGGGAAGCCCACTTCACACGTTTAAAAACAAAAGTACAGGGGTGCCTGAGTGGCTCAGTCGGGTAAACATCCAACTTTGTTTTGGCTCGGGTCACGATCTTGTAACTTCATGGGTTTGAGCCTCAAACTGGGTTCAGCACTGGCAATGAGGAGCCTACTTGGGATTCTCTCTCTCTCTCTCTCTCTCTCTCTCTCTCTCTCTATCTGCCCCTGTCTCTCTCAAAATAAATAAACAGAAGTATATTTTAGTCAATAAATTAAGGAATTAGCAAGGATGACACTTCAAATGAAGTTTATAATATTACTATAGGTCAGTATCTACCAAATTTAAAGAAATCCAGTATAGACAAGGCAATTTAAAGAGAAAAGATCAAGATTCTCAAAGCATAGATAATCTTTATTTAAAAAGAAATAAACTATCTTAACAGGCATTAAAATAATACATCACCCCACACCAAAAATAATTCCAGATAGACTACAGAGTTTTAAAATGTTGAAAACCAGAAAGAGCAAATGACAGGACAGAATATTTATTAAATATCTCAAGGGAACTGAATTTTTAATCTTTGAAGACATTAAAAATACATAAATAAATGAAAAAATATTAACTAATGAAAATGATAAACTCTTGTCAAAAATATATAAACAATAAAAATGAAGAGAAACTGGCAGAAATATGTGCAGCAACTGTATACTACTAAACATAAAGGATTCCTGAAAACTGAAACAATGTACATCATAATTATTTCCATCTTATACAAATTTCCTGAGCCATGGAAGGAGTGTCTTAGAATTTGAAAGCACAAATATTACCAGTTTCCAAGGGGGAAAAAAATCAGTATTTTTTTATTATCTATACTGGTCACATTTGTCTCTTTGCTCTCAGATCAATACCCTACCCTTCTCTGCTTCTCTATGCCAAGGAACTACATTCCCCAGGCTCCCTTGCTCTGTCTTTGGGATAAGGTCCCACCAATAAGAGATGAATAGCTAAGCCCTGGGGGACAGGAGAGAAGTCTTGATATTTCTCCCCTTTCTACTTCTTTTCTGTGGTTCTATCTAGTCGTTTCTAGAATACCCTGCCTCACCCTGTTGAGTTTCTTTTCTCAACTAAAATGTATTTATGAATTTCTTGTATTAAAATTTCCTATTTAAAACACCTAAAGTGTTTTCATTTTCCTAAATAGCCCTGATTCATTTACTTCCTCAAAGTAAGGAGTTAATGGGATATTTCAATAGAAGAGGTTGGTGATTGAAAGAAATGTTTACTGAACCTCATCAGGTAGGGGGTGGGAGAGGGAACAAAACACAATAAATAGAGATATGTGAATTACCCGTGATTCAGAATCACCTAATGCTAATGTATATGCTCTATGGTCCACATTTATCTAAAAAGTAATCAGGGTGAGTAAAAGAAGCAGTACCTTAAAAAGTCTGTATAAATAAATATACAAATGCATTAGTAAATAAAAAATTTTTAGAGAATTGATAAAAAATATGGCTGCTGATCTAGTAATCTACTATTAAATGAGCTTAGTTCGCTAGAACTAGGAGGCTACTCCTCTAAAACTCCTAACTTTTTCCCTTCTTCTCCCTCCTATTAGCATTTTCTCCAGAAACAAGAAAAATTCAAAAGTTGCTGAAAGGCAATGGAAAGTTTTATTCAGAAGCTTAAAAATTAGCTTCTTACAAGTTTTGCCAGAATATTTCTGCCAAGATCAAAAACTCTGAATCAAAGCTAAGACAAATACCATAAAATGATGATAATATAAGTAAGAACGAATAAAAGGGTTGTATGAGAAAAACAACACGATAGGATAGAATGATTTATCTGTAAATTACTCATATCTCAACATAAGATGGAATAATTTAAGAAAGGTTTAGCCTCTCATCATAGTTTGCCTTGAAAATATCCAATATACAACTCCCACCACCTCCCATCAAGCACCCTTAAAGGGCCATTCTGACTAACCAATAATGGGAAAGAAACTGACTTTAAAAATGTTAAAAAAAAAAAAAAGCATACTAGAATAGTAGTTTGGGTGTGTTTATAAAAATGAAAGACACCACTGTCTCTAGAAATCACTGATACTATAAATTTCAACCACCTGCCTAAAGTTCCTGCTCATAGCCTAACACTTCCACTCCAGACTTGAGTTCACTGTGACCTAGTATAGCTGTAATACTACACTAAACCATATTCTACTGGATACAGTAAACCTTCTTAATTTATTTGCCTGACATGCTACCAAAAGTTAAATACTATATACTTAATCACAAAAATGAAGGCATTACAAGATAGATTCATTTGATTAATAAGTTTCCATTGATTTTTAGGAGGTTCATAAAACTAAAGTAAAATTTTACAAATGTATGTAACCATAAGCCAAATTTTCTTAAACTTTGTTTCACTACATTTCATCTATTCCAGGTCACCTTTTATCTTTTTTATTTTTTTTGAGAAACAGAGATAGAGCATGAGCAGGGGAAGGGTAGAAAGAGAGGAAGACACACAAATCAAAGCAGGCTCCAGGCTCTGATCTCTCAGCACAAAGCCCGACAGAGGGCTCAGACCCATGAACTGTGAGATCATGACCTCAGCCTAAGTCAGATGCTTAAACGACTGAGCCACCCAGGCGCCCCTCCAGATCACTTATAAAAACCACTTTAAAATGAAAAACTAAAAAGTCATAGTTTCACTGTCTTCCCCAAATTTCAACTAAAAAAAAAACTATAAATGTGAAAAAGTCAAAAAGGCCACTTAAAAATAGGAAGTCTCTCTCAAATAATACAGGTCACTTATAATGCTTTAAGAATGCTTATACACAGAAATCAAGAAAATGTTCAGCAAGGTTACGAAGCGCATCTCCAGTCTAAACTACATGGCAAAATTCACTTTACTTGTACTAAGAAAAAGTGGGAAGAGAGGTTTGGGCTACGTGGAACAGTGACACTCTTACCCACCCAAGGTAAAGCATTCAAAATACTGGAGAATTGCAAATAACATCCATTCAGAAATAATGTGTTAGAAAACTATAAAGGAAATAAAGTAGCTAATTCCAGAGAGTCAGAAGTAAAACACAACACTGGCCTCCTCATATATATATATGTGCGCTACGGAGTCATGTTGACCACCAATATGTGAAAAATCAGGCTTTAGAGTGTTAACCATTTCATACGACATTGTCAAGTGCATCCATACTTCATACCAAGAAATATGTAGGCATATTAATGATATTTGTATTTGGCCTAGATAGTAAATACATCTTTAAGAATGACCTAACAGTTTAAAAGACCTGGGAGCAATATATGTCAAATTTTTGTGGAATGTATGTGTGTTTAAAGAGAAGGCAGAGTATAATGCCATGGAATGACTGAACTAGGAGGTAGTTTGCCAATTCTGACAAACTTTCCACAGTCCTTAAATACAGAGGATATTCCCCAGTAAATCTTTCAATTTAGTTAAGAAATCACATTACCATTAACTACCTCAATCCCTAAAGTTAAGTTTTAGTTTCCATAATGTCAAGTAAAAGTCTATAATAATCTGTTGTCTACTCATCCCTGTCCAAATGCTATTAAAATTTCTCTGACTCCCAAAACCAACAGCACACTGTATACACTGTGTGTTTAGCTAACTTGACAATAATTAAAAAAGAATTTTCTCTGGCAAATTCAAGGAAAAATATCTTTTTAAAAAATGTGTATCTGCAGTATCTATAAAAAATAACAAGGTTTTATAAACAATCATTGTCTGTTGACCAAATAAAAGTCACATCAACTTCTACCATCCTGTCTGTATGTGCTATTTAAGAGATGAATTTTTAAAAAAAAAAATCCAGCAGTTCAATACACTGATATTTTTTCTCCTTTTTCCTTAAATCATCTTAACCATTTTTAAAGTGGATAGTTCTACAGTTGTAAGTATATTCACATTGTTGTGCAACAGCACTCCGGAATTTTTTCAAATTGCAAAACAGAAATGTTATACCCATTAAACAACTCCCCATTTCCCTGGTACTTCCACCACCATTCTACTTCCTCCTACTAGTTTTTATTTTTAAAAAATCTTCCTTTTTGAAGATTATTTACTTTATAAGATTAAAAAAATCAAACCCAAAGCAAATAATAATCATCATTTCTGGTGGAAACCAAAATTGACCATGAAACTCAAGTATACTGCCATCTGCAAAAACCTGCATCATCAAAAATAAAACAAGCACAAGACCTTAAAAAGACTAATAAATCAACTTCCAAGTTTGGTTGAAGGTAATACTTGCTTCACAAAATCTTTGAAAAATAAGTTTAAAATTGTTACCAAACATAGAGGAGTAATTCATCTGTATTATATTTGGAGCTTTATATTAATTAGATTGATTTTATAAAGTAGGTCTCTATTAGAGCAAATCTGTTGTTTACCTAACAGTCTCCTCTGGGGCGCCTGTGTGGCTCAGTTGGTTAACCGCCAGCTTCAGTTCACACCATAATCTCACAGTGTGTGAGTCAGAGCCCCGCATCGGGCTCTGTGCAGCTAGCTCACAGCCTGGAGGCTGCTTCAGATTCTGTGTCTCCCTCTCTCTCTGACCCTCCCCCAACTTAGCCTCTGTCTCTCTCACTCTCAAAAACAAAAATTAAAAATTAATTTTTTTCAAGTCTCCTTTGATGAGAAAATGTTTGCTTCCAATGTTTCTTGTCCCTCCTTCAGACAAGTAAAAAGGGTGGGGTTTCACTGGTGCAAAATGTCATCGTTTTTTAAACTTTTAATTGGGATAACTGTCTAGCTATGATAAAACTTAAATCTTAAAAATAATGAAGGTTTAATGATGATAATAAAATGAAAACTCTTTGGGAAAACTGCCCCTCCTGAAGAAAATATTTAGCTATTTTTATTTAAAATTCCAATCTAATGACTAAAACAAAAGTCAAGACAATTGGTCTACGGTTACCAGTTCACCTGATAAGTCAGGGGACTTTTAAAGGTTACTCCTGCCAGGTATAAATGAAACATTTTCATGACCATTCACTCTTTTTTTGTTGTTTGTTTTTAAGTAGACTCCAGACCCAACATGGACCCTGAACTCATGACCCTGAGATCAAGAGTCACATGCTCTTAATTACTAAGCCTGCCAGGCACCCTTCATGATCTGTGAAATGAGGAAATGTTTCTGAAAGTAAAACTTAAAAGGCAATTTCAAATATTTTTTTAATATTCCCAAAACAGACTAAATCATTTTCCATATTTATAGGCTTCTAATAATCTGCATGTTACTTTAGTGATTATCCAAAATATACTAAAATTTCTCCATCTCCATTATGAAGCTGAAAAACAGGGTAAAGACAAAATCTTAGAGTAAAGACAAAAGTAACTTTTTGTTTCGCCTTACCTTTAAAAGTGAACATTATTGTAAGAGTGATGCCAATTAGTCACCACTCCATAAAAGTTATTATCACTGAACTATATACATATATGTAATCTGACCATCCGACCCCATTTCTCTCTTATAATCCGTTATTCTTGTTCCATAGAAACAAAAATACTAATATACAAATATCAATATTTACAACCTTTTAAACCTCAAACACTCCTGAAACTTAACATCAGTCCTGACCAAAATAACACTGCAATCAGCATACTTTTCAGACACATTTACTGTGTACCAGAGTAGTATGTACTGTGCTCCCAAAAACCCAGAAAGTCTCACTATATTGACATGGTCTTATTTAATCTAAAGGAAAAATGCTTCGTTCCTATCAACTAAACTGCTGTAGATTTTAATACAACCAATCTTAGGCAATAAGTGCCCTCAACTCTCTAAAATCATCTTCTACCACTATCCCACTTTCGGTCTACTCTGGCCACTAACGGCTTCCCATTCCTCAAACATACTAAGTAAACACTCCTCTCTGGGTCTTTACTGTTTACCCAAAATCCTCTTCCCCAACTTCATCCAAGTCTCTGCTCAAAAGTCTTAACTGTGAGGTCTTATATATGTTCACTTTCTATAAATTAGTAACTCCCAATCAATTGCCACTCCCTTTCCCTAAACTCCTTTGTTTTGCCCCGAACTATTTAACACCAACTATTTTTTGTCTACTATCTCTTCTTCACTCCCCTAAAATACAGGTCTAAGAAAGCACAGACTTTATTTTATTCACACCACTGTATTCTCAGTGCCTAGGACACTGCCTGGCATATAAGCAATGTTTGATAAATATTTACAGAATAAGTAAATAAACCAAAGAATGAGCAGCAATGATTTACATTCATTTGTACAGCTGAAGTTCAGAGTGATTAGATCTTCTATTTCATAAAATGCCCAGAGCCTGTAAATAGTATAACAGCATACAGATCTTCTAACTTTGTCTATAGACAGCTACATTTGGATCAGGCAACCACCCCAGGTCCAGTTCTCCGGACAGCACAGTAAGGAGAACACAGCTCTACACGCAATGGCTGCTGAATACAAAAACTCCTGAAAAGAGATAGTGCAAATGGCAGACACATTTCTTAGCTTATGTAGTCTACATTTCACTTGCATATTCTCTTATATTTATCCCTCACTAGAGGAAAAAAAAATTGTCCCCTATAGCAACTGCCTTCCCCACAATATAGCTTATCATGTCACTTAAAAGAAGTAAAAAAAAAGAAAATTCATTGTGAATAGTAATCACTTTAGAAAGAATGTCTAATTGAAGGTGTTACTAGTATCCATACTCTTTTTAAAACTCTTTTAAGAGTTTATGCGAGACCTGACAGATGGAAGAAGGAAATGGCCCACTCATTCAACAAATATTTATTATGCATGTTCTATAAGATACTTCAAGAAATGATTCAAACCACAGGGGACGTGTATGTTGTGTAAGATGGTGCTTCTAAAAACCTCTATATAAAAACCTAAAAATATAAAACTTCTTCACAAAAGAAAAGCAAAATTGAATTTTGAAGATCAAAGAAGTGATTAATCTAGAAATATTTCAAGAGTCAAAGCTGCTTCAACTAGGTATTAGCAGTATTTATTACATAAGGTAAGTTTTTTAAGATTTCATTTGTTGTTGTTTTGTTTTTTCCATTTTATTTTTATTTTTTGTTTCCAGTTTTTATTTAAATTCTTGTTAGTTACCATACAGCATAAGATTCTTTTTTGGGGTGCCTGGGTGGCTCAGTCAGTTGAGCATCTGACTTTGGCTTGGGTTGATTTCACAGTTCGTGGGTTCAAGCCCTGTGTCAGGCTCTGTGCTGACAGCTCAGAGCCTAGAGCCTGTTTCAGATTCTGTGTCTGCCTCTCCCCTGTTCACATTCTGACTCCTTCTGGCTCACTCTCAAAAATAAATAAAGATTTTTTTTTAATTTTTTTAAAGTTTCGTTTCAGAAGTAGAATTTAGTGATTCATCACTTACATATAATATCCAGTGCTCAGCACATCAAGTGCCCTTCTTAATACCCATCACCCATTTAGTCCATCCCCCTACCCACCCAGCAACCCTCAGTTTGTTCTCTATAGTTAAGAGTCGCAGGGTGCCTTGGTGGCTCAGTCCATTAAGCATCTGACTCTTGCTTTCCGCTCAGGTCACAGTTCTCACAGTTCTCATGGTTCTGAATTTCAGCTCTGCATCAGGTTCTGTACTAACAGCATGGAGGTTGCTTGGAATTCTCTATCTGTTCCTCTCTTTCTGCCCCTCCCTGACTCAAGATGTCTCTCTCTCTCTCAAAATAATAAATAAACTTTGGAAAAAAAAAAAGAGTCTCTTTTATGGTTTGCCTCCCTCTCTTTAAAGATTTTATTATTTTTAAGTAATCTCTACACCCAACATGGGGCTTGAATTTACCATCCCAAGAACAACAGTCACATGCTCCACCAACTGAGCCTTATGCCCCATCATAAGGTAACTTTTATTATTACTAGATAAATTTCACGAAGTTCTTGAGCCAGGTAAGTTACATTTATTCAATTCAATAGTGCTGTGATGTAAATATTTTACATCTGTTTGACAGTTGAAGAACCTAGGGTACAGCTGAGTAATTTGTCCAAATATATATATCTGGCAAATTTCTGAGTAGGGATTCACATGAACGCACTGAGTTTACACTTAGTAACTACACTAAACAGCATATAAAATACTGTCCACTAAAAATATAATCCTAAAATGTAATGTTATAAACCCAAAAAACATCACTATAAAAGAAAGTACAATACTAGCATATCAGCTTTGGTAATAAAATATTCACAGATGTTTGATCATTCATTACTACATGATCGTAATTGCGGTAAGTATTTTTTTGGGCTGTTTTTTTTTTTTAAACATTTATTTATTTTTGAGAGACAGAGAGAGAAAGAGCATGAGTAGGGGAGGAGCAGAGAGAGGGACACACAGAATCCAAAGCAGGCTCCAGGCTCTGAGCTGTCAGCATAGAGTCTGACGCGGGGCTCAAAATCATCAACGCTGAGATCATGGCCTGAGCCGAAGTTGGACACTTAACCAACTGAGCCACCCAGGCGCCCCCTTAAGTTTTTTTTTCTTTTTTAAGGCTAAAAATTAATTATTATTAGGTTACTTAATGTTTAAAATATTTTGAATATTTATTTATTTTGGAGACAGAGACAGAGAAACAGAGCGTGAGTGAGGGAGGGACAGAGAGAGACACAGAATTTGAAGTAGGCTCCAGGCTCTGAGCTGTCAGCATGGAGCCTTATGTGGGGCTCAAACTCTTGAACTGCGAGATCATGACATGAGCCAATGCCGGGATGTGGATGCCCAGACAACTAAGCCACCCAGGAGCCCATAGGTTATGTTAAATGTTAAGAAAAAAACATTAGGAAAACTGTATGTAAAATTTTATGCTTGTGTATTCTTTTATCATATTTAATGTATTACAGATAATTCATAAGTTGTTTGTAAAGCATGATTTTGCAAATATAACCCAAAACTGACAGGAAAATTCATTCTTGCCTTGAATTTATAAAAAGCTGATCTAAATATGAAGTATAAAGTTACATCACTTACTAAGGCACTATGATTTATTATTGCAGACTTACATATATACAATAGTGATGACACTTATCCATTACCAATGTGTTGAAGGCATGAAAATCTGAGTTTACTAAATTATCAAAGAGCAATTTCTCTTATTAGATGTTAACCCTACCAAAGTGACCTCTCTGAAATACTCAGAAATGAAAAACATTAAATCTTATAAACTCCCTTCACTTAAGATAATTAGAGATCACAAAATGTAACTTTTGACATGGGGTGTGCTAAACAACCAACAACTAAAGCATTCTTTTTAAAAATAGACACGTTTTAAAACCTTTTTCAGCTGAACATATGGGACCTAGAATAAACATCCTAACACTCACTTTATCTTTGAAGCACACGCTAATAAAAGTGTTACCAACATAATTTGTAAACAACTCTTCAATGTGTATGCAACGTTTCTTTATTAAAATAGAAGAGGTCATAACACCACAAGGAAATAAAAACAGAAGCCATCTGGGCAACAAGCTGCTTCTTACAGTGATGAAAAAAATGTTTTAAAGAACACAGAACAGAAAAAATGTAATCAGTATGCAAATAACAATGAAAAATAATAATGTATATGCTATAACAATGAATAACTTTTCAAAACAACCATATTGAGTATTTTACTTCAGAAGAGTCACTTTGGCAGGCTATACAATTATTCTTTTGCTCAAAAATATTTTGAATTCTTCCCAAGAAACTTTTTTACTGAAACCAATTTATAAAACACACCAATTTGGGCACCCGGGTGGCTCAGTCAGTTAAGTATCCAACTTCAGCTCTGGTCATGACCTCACAATTCAGGAGCTCCAGCCCCGTGTTGGGCTCTGTGCTGACAGCTCAGAGCCTGGAGCCTGCTTCAGATTTGGTGTCTCCCTTTCTCTCTGCCCCTCTCCCGCTGGTGCTCTATTGCGCTCGCTGGCTTGCTTGCACTCTCTCACTCTCTCTCTCTCTCTCTCAAAAATAATTTTTTTAAAAAATCTCTCTAGCTCAGCTCTAATCCAAAGTAATTAGAATCCCTCTCAAATCCCCAGGAGTTGTCCTATGATTGCTTCCAATGTCATCCTCTTCAGTACCTTAAACCTCCTCATCTCATTCTGACACTTAGACAGATGGACCTCATCTCACTCGACTTTCCTCCTTGCTCACTACACTGTGGCCACTTTGGCCTCCCTTCTATTCCCTGAACACACCAAGCTCTCTCCTGTCTCAAGGTTTTTGCACTTAGCATTCTCTGTGTCTGCAATACTGTTCTGGCTTTTCACATGACTGACTTCTTATTCTTAAATCAATGTGACCTCCTCAGTCAGAAAGACCCTTCCTGAACCTCAATTTAAAGTAAAACCCTTGGGGCACCTGGGTGGCTCAGTTGGCTAAGCCTCCGACTTCAGCTCAGGTCATAATCTCACGTTCGTGGGTTCAAGCCCCGCATCGGGCTCTGTGCTGATAAGCTCAGAGCCTGGAGCCTGTTTCAGATTCTGAGTCTCCCTCTCTCTCTGACCCTCCCCTGCTCACACTGTCTCTCTCTGTCTCTCAAAAATAAATAAAAAACACTAAAAATTTTTTAAAATTTAAAAAATTAAAAAAAAATAAGTGACCTACAGATCACGTCATGATCTCATAGTTGGTGAGTTCTAGCTCTTCATAGGGCTTGCTGCTGTCAGCAGAGAGCACACTTCTGATCCTCTGCCCCTCTCTCGCTGCCCCCCCACCTCAAAAATAAACAAACATTTAAAAATAAATAAATAAAGTAAAACCCTTACCCGCAGACACTCATCCTTTTCCACCAATTATTCCCTAGAACATCACCTTGTTAATTTACATTGCTTATTTATTTCTATATTTTGAGTTACCAGTCCCATTTACTAGAATATGAGGTCCACAACACAAAGGACTTCGTTTTGCTAATCACTATATTTAAGTACCTAGGCCAGAACTGAGCACACAGCAGATGTGCAATAATGATAAAGAACAAATAACTCCAAGCTCAGATGTTGGTAAAGCAAATTCTACCTACCACTGCCACTGCCACCTGTGTCTCCTCTAGAGACTCTACAGATCCTCCTCTAGAAGTGCCCTGCGACCCTAACTCAGGCAACACAGTCAAGGCACATTACAGTATTCTCTTCCTAGATCTGATTACACATGCATCTTCTCCTGCACTTAAGCTCCTTCACACATTTCATATCATGCTCTGTGTCTTTATGTTAGAAAATAGAGAACCCCCCTCTGTTCTCAAGACCTAGTACACAGTAAGGTATCAATAAATAGGTGTTGATTCACACATTGCCATTTCTGGGCTCTGCTTACAAGTCACGGAGGGGAAGGGAGTGCCAGAAGATGATACCAAGAGGAGATACCCTGCCACATCACAAATTTACCCATCTCTCATAAAAGACAACCAAAATAATAAAATCTCCAGGGACTATGCTTGAATACATTCAATTTTTTTTTAATCCCTTCCCATGAGGTTCCTTGATCTTTCACACAAGCAGCACACACCCATACACAAACACTTGCTCTGCTAACCTCCATATATGTCCAGACTAGCCTGAATTTACACATGTACAAAGCATAAGCCAGTTTTAGTTTTCTTTCTCTTTTTATACAAAAGCCATACATGCTATAAAAATTTCAAACAGTGCAGAAGCGTACAGAGAAAACAGTGATGGTTCCATTAAGCCCACTGCTGAGACCATCTTCTAAACCCCACACTATCCAGTCACACAAAAATCAGGTTTCTAACTTAATAACTATACTTTTGCATTGGTCTTAATATATCAGCTCTGAGAGTCACACATAAAGAGACATTTAAAAACTTTTAAAAGCCAGTGCACCCAAGGGGGTGAAGAGAGAGGCAAACTGCCATGAGAGAAACATTTGAAGACATGGCTTCCTACAGAATATCCACAAGATTCAAAGAGAAATACAACTTAGTCACTTATTTGAAAGGCTGTTATCCTTTGTTGTGCATGGCACTAAAGGAAAGAAGTAGCTTCGCTGGGTAAAATTTACAGAAGACAGATTCTGACTGGCCCAGAGAAAGGCTGTACCTTGGGAGGAAGGGGGTTTTCACATGAGGTAATCTCCAGGACATTTCCTAGAAAGTCAAACCCTAACTAGAACTAAAAACAAAGAAAACCAAAATGTCTCATCAGTTAATTCTACCAATTATGTACATTAATAGGCAAAAATATAAAGGAAACTTGACTGAGATTGCAATCTGGCTTCCCATCTGTCCTCTATGATCATTATGATCATCAGTCAACAGCAACTGACTGACCACAAACTGGGAATTCTAGCATGATCTTGAGTAAGACAGACCCACAGTGTAAGGGTTTTTTTTCCCCTGGTAAGACAGTTCACAATATAACTATTTACATGTAGTAAACTATACTGCTGTGAAACCTAATATGAAGACCAAAAATCTGTATTGTTCTCTGGTTCATGGGATTTAAAAAACTGTAACTAGTTCTTTTTAACATGTTACCACTTTGATTTAGCAATGAGGTATAAAATAAAACCAAGTATAGTCAAAGATTCCTAAAAAGGTTTTGGTAATTTCAAAATTGATTATTAAATTTTATAGTGCTGGGAGCCATCTCTGAAGTAAGGCAGGTTTGTAAGGCCTCCCACCATCAGATGACTACCAGCATCTACACCCACTCAACCCCCCACTCAATTTTTGCTTGAGCACCGACCGACCCGAAGGCACCTGATTAACTGAGATCAGGAGTGACTTGCCTTCTTATGCTAAAAATATGTGAATTGTACCTTATAAAAAAAACTTATTATAGGAATTTCTTCTTTTGTGATTATAGGAGCAAATATTACATTTCCTGAGAAACCTGTTTTTCTTTCCCTAGAGAAAACAGGCTATTGACCCCTGCTCACAAAAGAACAAACTCTTGCCTTTGCTATGCTAAAAACATTGCCTTGTATTTGAATGCTAAAGATCCCTTCCTTTCCCAGGTGATAAGCATCTAGTCACCTACTTCAATCACTATTGATTAAGCATGAGTCTTCTACCAATCTATGTTCTGGGAAATTTTTACATACCAAAGAATTTGTCATCAGAAATCATTGTCTGAGGCAACTGCCACTTCTGTTTTGTACTCTATACAATTTTCAATAAATAAAGCTGACTCTGGGGTCAGTGCAGAGATGCCTGCCTGGTGAGCAGAAAGAAGCCGAGGCTCTCTCACTCCCTTTTGCTCACACTGTTCATCCTTCAGGGAGCCCTGGACCTGCTGGAGCTAGACTCTGGCATTATACTATTAAAATATTGTAATCAGTATGTCAACTTCAGTCCTCTAACTCTTTGTCACAAAGATACTTAAGACATTGTTAACAGGGGTGGCTGGGTAGCTCAGTCGACTGAGTATTTATTTCACTATCGACTTCAGCTCAAGTCATGATCTCACAGTTCATGAGGTCAAGCCCCACATATCTGTGGCTTTTAGTGGGGAGCCTACTTGGGATTCTCTCTCCCCCTCTTTCTTTGCCCCCCTCCCCGCCCCCCACTCAAGGGCATTGTGCTTTTTCTCTCAAAATAAACAGAAAAGTTTTAAAAAATTAAATTAACCATTGTAAACAGAACTAAACCCTGACTGTCATTTATTTACAAAACGAATTTGACCTATGGTGACTGAACTCTGAAAACTGAGAAAAGACTAATGGTTGAAGAAAAGTAGATCTATCACGTTATTTAGTCAATGACAGTTCCAATGTAACTTAGCTTTAGCCTTTTTTGCTGAAATGATCTAACAAAAGATACATAATAAAAATGTTTTTTTAAAAAAACAATGCCATACATGATTCCCAAATATTAATGTACAAAGTAGAACACAAATGGTAGATAAGAAATATCCAGACAGCATGTGAGAATCCTTAAACATCTTGAATTCAAAGTCTAGGCCCTGGAATCTACATTTGTAAAATCTCATGGATTGGCTTTGACAATTACTTTGGAAAGCAGTCACATTTTTTCTTAATAATCTCAGTTATTCCCATCTATACAAGTCTTTGATTCTCCAGCATGAATTAAATACTGAAATATGAGCAAAACACTTAGAGCAAGCCATCAACAATAACAAGAGCTCAATAAATGTCAGCATATTTGCATTACCATTAGTATTAGTATTAGTATTTAACATAGGAAAGAAAGGAGACCCAAGCAAGTTGGAGTAGTTAAAAATTTAGAAGAGCACCTGGTATATGAATGTGTCTTGAAAGATGGGTAAAACTTTAGCGGTAAGAAGAAAATAAAGGTAGTAAGCACAAAAAATTAACACACCAAAAAATTAAAGACTTAAGAGTTCATAATGGGCAATTTAAACCATAAACTCAGCTGTATTAGGCGGGCCCATTTATAGGCACCCTGAATGCCAGACAGAGGAATAAAACAATAATTCAACAGATAACAGGAAGCCTTTAACAGTTCTTAACTAGAGCAATAATGCATTAAATGTGGGATTTTAGAATTCCTGGTTGGGTACCTTGCAGCCTGAATATGAAGAACTGAACTACAGGGGAAGAAGCCACTGATGAAGTTTGGAAAGACCAGTGTCCACTAAAATACAAGTATCACTCTGAGAACTGGGTATCAGTATCTACAATCTTCCAGAAAGGACAGAGTTACATATAAACAGAAATGCCTACTATAAAAAGACCAGAAGAACTATTTGTAGAATATTTGGAAGTTTGTAGCATAGAGATACTTCAAGAGAATGTTCAAAATCATGAAAATGACATGCACAATAATGCTTTTATCTCTGTATAAATTTCTTTCTCCAGAACATCTCTCAGGGTTCCTTGTTAAGGGATAAATAAAGCATTTGTTTTCTAAAGGAAATTTGTCCTCCACTACCTTTTCCCAAGAAAAATACTTTCAGAACATATCCACAACCTCCACTGGCCGGCATTATACAACCTTACTAAATTTTTTAATTGTGTCACTTATAAAAGTTATAAAAGTTAAAATCTCAGAAATCATTTGTGAAATCCTGAGCTAAAAAGTGGATCCTCAACAGAACCAAATCACAACATTAAGTCCCTGACAGAACTAATGGTAAAGGGCATTCAATTGTTAATGTCATTAAGATAAAATTTTTAGTAAATCAAAATTGACCCAAGACAATTATCATGGAGAACAATGGCCACTGTTAAATCAGGTTTTGGATCCTGGGAAAAAATATTTAACAAGTCATAGAATTCAAATAACAAATGGTACAAATTCTTATCTAGTTCCAAATTCTTCTCATCATATATTCTTTAAACATTTTATTTTAAGTAATCTGTATGCCCAACATGGGACTTAAACCCACAACCCTGAGATCAGGTACCCCTCTTCTCATTGTATTTAAAAATTGATAGGAACACACTAAAGGGAAATTCCACATCCACCCTTTAACCACATAAAATACGAACACCCCTGGCATCCTTACTCTTTTTGTCACCAAGGTTACCAACACACACAGTCTGTTGTTCAAACCAAGGCAAAATGAAGAAATCTACTGTTAGTATCCCTTCACAATGTCTGACTCACTATGCTATGGAACACAATACTTCAGTTAAGCTCTACTGGTTAATAGAGGTTGATAATGAAAACACAGTGAGTCTGCCAGGGGTGAAATTTACTATGGCGGAGGGCCATACTGAACAGCTCGTAATGGCCAGTCTCCTTGTTACATCACTGAAAGGGAGCTAGCGAAGAGTGGGATGTGAAACCCCACAATATATCAGGCTCCAGGAGAAACTCTAGAAGTAACAACCTCGAATCTATTAAATGTGATTTGCTTAAACTTTCCAGAAAGTCTATGACAGGGCAATATGCCAAAAACTGTTCTACAAAAAAACAGACAAAATCTTTCACCATGTTATTGGAAATAATATGTTAACATTGAGAGGAAATCCATTTGGAAATAGGAAATAAATTTTTTTTAAATAGGAAATAAATGATAACTATTAATCAAAATTCTACATGACAAAATTCAAAGACTCAGCCCTAGAAATTAACGGTATCATTTACAGAAGAGGAGCACATTTTTATTTCATATGTTCATGCAAATGGGAAGCAATGAACCACTTAAAAATAGAAAATCCTTAGTAAAATACTTGTGATTAAGTCCTATAAAAAAGAGAAAAGTGGAAATAGGCCCATCTGATTAGAAAAGATCAAAGTCTGTTGAAACATGTGCTAGCAAAGGTATGAGGAAACGAGCGAACGTTCTCATCCTGTGGGTAGGAGTGCCTCTGCAGAGATATTTGGCACTATCAGTCAAAAACATTAATGTATACAGCCCTTTGACTCAGCAGTTGCATTTCTAGGAATTTATCTGGTAAAGATTTCATATATATGCAACATATATAAATGCAAAAATTACACTGCAGCGTCAGTAAAACAATGAGCTACATAAAAAGAATGAAGATATACTTATTAATTTGGGGTTAAGTGAAAAAAACAAAATGCCAAGAAATATGTAGTCTTTAAGGATACTGTTTGTGTTGAAAAGGAGGGTAGAAAGGATATATATGTATATACATGTATCTATATAGATCATTTCTGAAAGTATACACAAGAAACTGCTAACACTGGTTGCTTCCAGAAGAGAAAATGAAAAGCAGGAAAACAGGAGGCTCTCCTTTATATGCTATTGTATCTTTGAAATTTCAAACCATATGAATATATTATCTAAAAAGACACGTAAATTAACCAAATTTTAAAGGCAGGAGAGGGTAAAGGGTTAAGGAGATTGCCTGAGTACCAATGTGACCCAGTAAATACGTGTTCCCATTGGGACCTTTTTTTAAATGGTCTCTTTTCTCCACCTCATGTGGTTCTTGTGCATTTCTTCCCGTTAACTTTCCCAGTCCATTTTCCTCTTTCACGCAGGCATATCATAGACATGGGCTGTAACTATCTCGTCCTGCTGGGAGTACTAAATGCCAAAGAGGTTGGTGGACTTTGTTTCAGTAATCATCACATAAAATGGGCAACATCAACAGCTGTAACAGAAAGGCTTACTTATACAAGGGTAGAGAATACCACTCATGTAAAACAAGAAAGGGAAAGATAGCATAGTGAACACACAGTTTCACAATATTATAAAAAAAATTCTTCCAAATCTTTTTTTAATGTTTATTCATTTCTGAGAGAAGGAGACAGAGGGCTGGGGAGGGGCAAAGAGACAGAGACAGAGGATCAGAAGCTGGCAGAGAAATCAATGCAGGACTTGAACTCCATGAACTATGAGATCATGACCTGAGCTGAATTCAACGCTTAACTGACTGAGCCACCCAGGAGTCCTCCAAACCTAACTTTAAACACTCTTTCAACACAGTCCACTCTGTATATTCACAGTTTACAACCAAAAAAAAATTTTTAATTAAAATAGAGTACCTGTGCTAGAAAAGTTATTTTCCCACTTTTATAATTTAAAAACCAAACCTGCATTCCCAACAGGGCTACTGAGAGCCTCTGCACCTAGAATATCTAAGTTAAGGGTCACCAAGGTCACTACCCATTAACTGCTTAAACTAATTTTTTCTCTTTTCATTTCCTTATGTCATTTATTTACAAATGCATAAATATTAATATTTCATATGCTAGGGTCTTGTTCTGTCATGTTTTATATTATATAGTATTATACAGTCAATACTTCTGTATCTCAAAAATTTAAACAAAGGTCTAGAGTCTCTCAGACACCAAGGAAACAGCCCCTTTTCTGCCCAGAGTGACGTTTGTTTCTAGATTGTGTAACTGATATCAGATTTTTTTTTCCCTCCATGGAGTTGTAACTAGGGACCACAAGTTTCATGATATATGAGAATCTGGGTAAGAACTACTGCAGAAAGGGTATTTTGAATGAAGACCATCAGTTAACTATACCTTCACATTGCAACCTAACCAATGACTATCATAAAGAAAAGTTCTTTGCCTTGAAAGTTCTCAAAAATAACTGAATATAAGTCCATAGTCTTCAATATTCTCAGTTTAAGTAGATAGTATACCTAATCGATGAGTAGGTGAACAAGTTATCTAAAAATCTCCTTTACTTACGTTTAAAGTGTTATTCTTACTTGGCCCAATCTCAACAATATTTATTGCTTCCTCCACCAGACACAGATAGTCTATGGACCCGTAAAATTCCTCTTGCTGTAACAATGAACAGTGTAAAATGCCCAATGTTCATTAAAACTAAAAAAATTAAGCCCCACTTTTCTAAAACTACATATTTACAACAAAACATAGTGATAAGACTTTTCATTTTTCAAATAACAAACCAGAAAATCATCTCCAGAATTATCTGGAGATTCTTTACCCTTGTAACCACAATGACAGAAAATCACAGCACAGAAAAAAATAAGTCTCTGTGCCCCACACAAAAGGTAATTAATATTTTTAAAGCAGAAGGTGAACATACATGTGAAATATACATTATGTAGTTATACAAACTAAATCATTAACTTCCCAACTTGGCATAACGACAGCATAGTTGGAAGGGAATGTAAAAGAAAATACTCAACAGCTTAAAATTAACAATGGGCCCATTTATTCAAGGTAGAATGGTTCTCCCATTTCAGCCTGAGAGAACTGAAAGTCTCTTTCTGCCCTCCTCTAGGAGGGAAACTCTGCAGCTGGCCTGTCTGGAGAATCACTCAACTATATTCACAGCTTTGCTCAGGGTCAAGCAATGGCAAGAAAAGTCTTCGTCTTCACTTCGCACTGAAAACCAACACAGAGAAATGTTGACTTTGAGGTGTTCAAATTTCATCCATCAAGGATCATTTCAATTAATTTCTCCTGTAGGAAGCTGACCCCACAAATATAAAAGATGTGCACCTACTAAAACTGAGAAACTCTAGCTGTATCTTCATAACTGTATCAATGACTGTCTTGTGACAGGTCTTATGACCATGTCTAGTATTGTATTTATTTCTTTTCTCCCCAACCATTTCCCAATATTTTTTATCTTCTTAAAAGGCTTCCAGGAAGTATTCCTATAACTGCTGAATGGATGAATTCTTAGCAAAATACTTCACAGCTCTGTCTTTTTTCTGTTCTTATACTCCCAAGCAGAACTCCATATGCCAGAAAATAGTAAATTTCTTCTGCTTTTCAAATCCAACTAAAATCTTATCTGAGCTGGTAATAACTAATCTTCCCCTAACTCATCAAAATCATTATTGTTATCTGTATTAAATTATCTGACCTCATTCTTACCTGCTAAAGAAACAGTACAGATGTGTTTATGGAGAATTGGGAGATCATCTTCAGGAAATCCAAATACTATTTAAGGAACAAACTCTAACATCATAAATCAGAAAACAACATACAGCAGAGTACTGTAACTTTAGGATGCCATATATTGTAACTTTAGGATGCCGTACTTAAAAATATATCATCCCTCCTGTAATTCCATCATGAGGAACATCAACTTGCCAAAATATGGCCTTGAATTGTGCAAGAAGTCTCCTATTTCTTATAAAATATATCTGGCAGAGACCAATAACCCACATCGCTACAATGAAACCCACATTCCATGGCTTCAAGGCAATTCCATAAATACAGGGTCATAAAAAGGCAGCCTACAAACTCCTGTAGCCAGCACTCCATTTTAAAAATAGGAAACTGAAGACAATGACATGTGATTATACAGTTTCAGCAAGCTGAAGATCTTTTAATAAGTTTGCAAGAATCACCAATTTTATCTTAGAAACCCACCTACTAAAAAAGAATGCAAAAATCATACAATACAAATAATGGGCAAATTTGTGTGAAATGTTAAAATTATATAATGTACATGCTTTAATACACAAAGTCATATTAAGCATATTCATATGCTGGTAACAACAAAATCTCAAGAAAACAGAATGTTCAAGTCCCAGCCAATGGCCTATTTATCACAGATACATCCGCTGATGGGGCGCCTGGGTGGCTCAGTCAGTTAAGCATCCAAGTCATGATCTCGCGCGGTTTGTGGGTTTGAGCTCCACATTGAGCTCTGTGCTGACAGCTAGCTCAGAGCCTGGAGCCTGCTTCAGATTCTGTGTCTCCCTCTCTCTCTGACCCTCCTGTGCTCACGCTGTCTCTTTTTCTCTCTCAAAAATAAATAAAACATTAAAAAAAATTTGTTTTAAAATACATCTGCCATCTGCTGTCACAGAGCCCCAATGTTATAAGGGAACATAAGTAGCCTTGTGGAGTTCAACATAGCCAATACCTAACCAGAGGAAAACTGTATACTTCTGAACTCTAAACATAAAACATGCAGATTCCTAGCTAAGCACAAACTTGTGATTTTCTTTTCTTGTTCAATTTCAATAAACTCTAAGTAAAAAACATATATACAACTCCTACATTACCCACAATTATGGGGGATTTGATATTTCAAGTCTCTAGATAATTTTTCTTTTTAATTACAATAATATTATTGTAAAAAATAACAACTAAAAGAATACTATGTGCCAGACCTTGCTAAGAATTTCATATATACTATTAAAATATGGGAATCACTAAATTATACGTTTCAAGGCATGCTGTCAAGTTTTAACTACTTGATACTATTAATTAAACAACCCACTGACCACAGAAATATATCCCAATAATTTTACATAATTAAAGGAGAATAAACACAACTAGAGAACTAAGTAAGATGAGGTATAACATTACTAATCTTACTATAATATAAATTAGTTATTAGGCACACATCTTTATTAGGCAACACTACTAGGCATGTTTAAACTGAACCACACAAGGGGTTAAAAATAACTACCATGAAAGCCAACAGCCTAGCAGCACAGTTGAGCCAAAATTCCCTTCCCTCCTCCCCTCCCCTGCCCATCCTCTCCAGTCCAGAATGAATTGCATGCCCCACTGCACAAGGCCCAAAAAGGTCACAGGAGATGGCAGAGACTTTTGTAAGAGAACAGAAATAACTCAGCAGCTTTGTTACCGTAGTCTCTTTTAATCAGTATGTTCAAAATCCTTTAATTAGCACTCTGTCTACACAAGGAAAGCATTTCTTCTGTGCCAGAGGAGGGCACATATGTATGTACACAGTGTTCTGTTGTATCAGCATCACAACATGGAGCTAGGCCTCAAATTGTCTGCCAGGGAACTGAAGCACAGAAAATTCTTTTAAAGGCATGGTACCACAAAATTTACACATTCCATTTGCATCTCTATTACCAAACACCAGAGTGATGATTTAGTTTGTTTCATTAGGTGTCAATTTGTTTCTGGACTTTTTTTCCAACAAAAACAGATGCATTTGAAACTAAACAATAACTTTCTTTAGTCCATTATCGATAAAGCAGGATATTCAAATTTAATATAAATAATGTTAACAGGACATAAAAAGAAGACAATATTCAAATATCATTCCTGTCCTCAAAAGAGATGTTCAGGAAGAGAAAACAAAAAAACTGCCTTGTTCAAACAGGAATAAATAACAAGACACATTTTCACATGGATGCTTTCCATTTCAAATTTCACCCAACCATAGAGTATTAAAGATTGGATTATATATGTTTCCTTATAAAATCTGATTAATTGGAATCAAGACAGAAGTTGGTGGTAAAATTAACTGTTTAAAAACAATAAAGTTAACTGTTTAAAAAATCCATAGCCAAGAAACAAGGAAGACTCCATTAGTGAACTATATATTCTAGAGAGGTTTTTAAGTGTTATAAATTTATTTTTAATCTTTCAAAATCAACTTGTACGTATATACACTGTTGGAAGCAGTGTGTGTGTGTGCATATATATATATATTTATACATATATACATCTATAATTAAAACAATAACCTCTTAAATATTAGAGAAACAATCTGATTAAAGAAACCATCTATAGAGGTGCCTAGATGGCTCAGTCAGTTAAGTGCCTGACTCTAGATTTCAGCTCAGGTCATGATGTTTGTGAGTTCCAGTCCTGTGTCAGGCTCCACACTGGCAGACTGGCAACTCCTTAGTATTCTTTCCCTCTCTCTCTGCCCCTCCTCAGCTCTGTCTCTAAGTAAATTAAAAAAAAATTTTTTTAAAGAAGGGGCATCTGGGTGGCTCAGTTGGTTAAACATACGACTTCGGCTCAGGTCATGATCTCACAGCTCATGAGTTCCAACCCCACGTCAGGCTCTGTGCTGACAGCTCAGAGCTTGGAGCCTGCTTCAGATTCTGTGTCTTCCTTTCTCTGCCCCTCCCCAGCTGGTACTCTGTGTGTCTCTCTCTCTCTCTCTCTCTCTCAAAATTAAATAAAAATTTTGAAAAAGAGAGAAACAATCTACAGATAAAGTTTATTATTAGGGAAGCAGAATAGCATAATTGCTTGAAAGCCAGCTCCTCCACACCAGCCACGTAAGCTCAGAGCACAATTGTGTACAATGGGAATAACAGCACTATTCTGCAGGTTTACATGACAATTAAAAGAGATGATGCATGTAAAGCACCTGGCAAAAATCCAAAAGTTTGCTGGCAAGGCTGCTGGGGCAGGCAGGGGTGGGGGGCGGGGGGAGATAAGTATTTTCATGCATGGCACAAAATTGTAAACTGGTACAACAATTATATATGTGTGTGAGCTGACCCTTGAATAACATGGAGACTGGGGCACTGATTCCCCCAAGCAGTTGAAAATCCACATAAAACTTCTGACTCCCCCAAAACTTAACTATACTACTAGCCTACTGTTTACTGAAAGCCTTACCAATAACATAGTCAATTTATACATATTTTCTATGTTATATATACTGTATTCTTACAATACAGTAAGCTAGAAAAAAGAAAATATTAAGAAAATCATAAGGAAAAGAAAATATACTTACAGGATGGCATGTATATATTTATTTTTTAAAATTCCCATGTAAGTGGACCTGCATAGTTCAAATCTGTGTTACTCAAGGGTCAAGTGTGTGTGTATTCATGATGTGCATAAAAAATTATGTATCTATGGCATCCACTACAGCACTGTATGTAATAGCAGTACTGGAAATCATATAAATGCCTTTTAATAAGGGATTTGTCATATAAATGCTACTTCTCTACAAGAGAATTCTATATAGTTATTTAATTAAAAAAAAAAAAAACTCTAGGAAAGTTCTCCATGGTAAATTACTGAGAAAACAGCATGTGTACTATATTATCATATAAGTAAAAGGGGAGTAGATATTCAGATTTATTTGACTATGAAAAAAAAAAAGCCCATGGAATGTTATACAAGTAAAAGTAATTAATAGCAATAATTACCCACTGGTGATAAAAGTAAAACAATGCTTGACACTTGACACAGTCAAGCCTAAGAAAACATCATCATCATCATCATAAAAATGTATCCTCAAATTGGATACACAGAATATATTCAAACTAAATCCATAATGAAGTAAACAACCAAATCTCAAGATCCAAGCCCTTCAATTCCTCTTCAAATGTAAGTAGCTTTTGGCAATTTTACTGTTGGCTATCATCTTCACCAGAAAGTAAGCTGAGGAATTAACCAAAAACAGCCATTTTATTCGGTACTGTCAACAGTTTTTAATTAGATTTTGGAGCTGAAAGAGACCATGAAAACCCCATAGTGCAACCTTCTAATATTCCATGTTAGGAAACGAAGGTCCAGAGAATTCCCCAAATTAGTGATAGTTCAAAGATTTGAAGTCTGCCCTCTAGTTAAATGCTTGCCATTATCCTTATTAATAGATGGAGGAAACTGAAAATAACCTTAAGTGAAGTCAATTATCCTTGCTAAATTCCCTCCCCACTGCATCCTTGCTTATACATAACTAAGTTTGCTAAGATCAAATCCCGTAAGCAATTGTGATGAGTACAGGTTATCCAGAGAATTCAACAACTCAGCCCTGAGGTTTCCAGGACTAAGCATTCAATAAGCATCTGTAAAAAAAAAAAAAAAAAAAAAAAATTCTGTGAGGTTTGCTTACATTAGAGATTGTCAGAGGCATATTGAAATCCTTGCCACCTTGCAGCCGGAAACCCCAAGGAGCTGGCCCAACCAAGGATACACTGTAGTTGCTCATGGCTCTAATGGTTCAACGTTCAATCCCAAAAATGAAAGAAACTGTGAAAGAAAATTAAATGGTTAACAAAAATGATTATTTGGAGCCCTATTCCATATTTAAGCGTAAACTCAAATTATGTCCAGTATTTTGTCTTGGAGGGGATGAGAAGATGTAGAGGCTAAGTCTATATTAAGTTCTAAGAAAAGGAATCTATGAGCTAACATACAATTTCCGAACTGGTGCCAATTTCCATAGTCTAAAAATTCCGTATCAGGATATACTTCAGACTTGATCAGTTTTACAAATTGCAACAGTACAATTTGTGGCTTCTTGCATACAGACTTTAACTGAAAGTACTTCACAACACTTCATTATATATATAGGAGAAAGAATAAGAATTTATTTCAGGTTTAATTCAAAATGAGTTTCCCCTTCCCTTAACCTCATATGCGGTCTTTTGCCTGCAGTTGGCAAGAGTCAGTAAACTCTATGCTACTTTCACATATGAAAAGGACTGGAAATCTGTAGACTCTCATTTATGCCTTCCACATACAAAATTCTTTAAAATAGGTTGTTTTTTAATGCACAAAACTATTCTCTCCAATCATAAACTACAACTTACATTTCCTCTTATAGGGACATAGTGTTGTCCAAACTTAGAGTAATATTTACTTTTCTTTTAGACAGGCAATGATAGGTAATACTCTAGCACAATGATATTTCAGTGACAAACTGCTCTTTGTTTTATCCACACCATATCAGGCATTGTAGAGTGGGCATTAAGCCCACGGTGAATAAGACTGACTAAACTGGGGGGCGGGGGGAGGAATATAAGGTTAATCTTAATGCATGAAAGTGAAGTAGAGCTTTAGAAAAGCAGCAGCACCCCAGTGCAGTCTTCTTTGTTTTGCTATAAGAGCACTTAAAAAGACTCTAATGTAGTTTACTATGATTAAAAAAAAAAAAAAATGTGACCTCACTGTGACCAAACTGTGACCAATATAGTTTGGTATTAGTTGTTATGATGGCTACGTATATGGGTGGGAGAAACAGGGAGGAATGGCTATTTTCTAAAATGTAATCTAGGAAACATATTACTCCCCTCTTTCAAAATATTAAAAATATAACAAATGTAGAATTTAAAATTCTAAAACCACATTTTTTAAAGCTGTTTAAAACACACTTCCTTGGAAAATCTGTGCTGTTTGACTAAATCACCACCTTACATTACCTGTCTTAAAATATTTTTCCATTTTTTAACCCATTCAAAACATTGATTAATATTAATATTGGCAGGTGTAGGTATTTGACCCACTGGGTATATTAAAAGCAAACAGATGACATCTTCTTATAATGGGAAAATGAGACAAACCTTTCAAGTGAAGCCTGGTTCTGGGGGAAAAAAAAAATCAAACCACTGAAAATCTGTACTTCATCGACCCAGAAATGATCTACCAAAAAATGAAATGAGCTTTTCCACTAGCATGGTAGTACACATTCAGTACTGATGTAATAAGCACCGGGCACTAAAAAGACCCAGCAGTCATGCCAGGAGTCAAACTGTTAGTTACACATGAACAACAAACAGCAGAAGGATAATACAGAGCCACACATAACTGAACTGCTTTCCCTCTACAATAGATTTTCATAGAACTTGTAGAGAAAGACGGTTCTGACACTGGTATATGATACAAAGCAGCAGTATGAGAAGCCAACTGATACTTCCCAAGCAGCCTGCCCCCTCCTTTTTTAATCTTTAACTTGTATCAAGAGAAGAATGTGAAAGTTAGGCTCAACTTCCTCTGGCCCCATTGTTCCCTACAAGAAAATGTATGTAGTTTAATATATATCTAACTATGTGCATGCAACTTCCCTTTACTTGGGAGTTCCCTTCCTGACCTTCCCATTTATTAAAATATCTAGCACTGGCCGCACTATAGAACCAGTGTCATTTAAGTTCTAGTATTCTCCCTCTGACAGCTTCATTTGCCTTAAAACATTCCGATCCCTTAGCAATGGTAATATTATCGGCCTTTTCCAGGTTTCCTGCGTCTGGTTGCTAGTGCCCAAACTCCTAAAATACCAAGCAGACAACAAATTATGAGCAGTCTACTCTGCTTTCAAAAAGAAAAGAAAACGTTGGAACTTCTGTATAGTTTGGGGATTTTCTTTTAGGGAAAGTCTAAACAAAGTCCTCGCCCTAGTACTTGGAAAGGAAGCTCCGTATTTCTCACACTTCGATCCCGGCTTCTCCGGTGAGTGGGAAGGGGGAAAGGAGAATTCAGAATGACAAGAAAGGTCTGAAATTAAAGAGCAGGATCTTGAGATTCTCTTTTTCCCCCAAATTGAGACATAACGGGGGACAGAGCCTTCGAACTAAAGCCACAGGCTCAGCAGGAACGCAGACAAGACAGTTTTCCAGGCAGAGGTTCACGCCTAGTCCTGTTTGCCAAATAAGGCTCCCGAGCGGGCTGTTTCCGCGGTAGGCAGGTCCGACGTCCTCACGGTCAGGAAGGCGGACTTGGGATAGGATCTGGCGAGCACACCCTAAACCTGCCCAGCCCGACGCGGCCACGAATTTTCTCCTGGCTCTGCCCAGTCCAAACGCCCTTCCTTTTTCCACTTATTGTCAAACGCACTGAAGTCACGGTCTTGCGAAAGCCCCAACAAGTATTAATAAATCTGGCGATCGTGATAGATTTTTTTTTTAAACCAGCTTTATTTGTGGTCGCACGGATGTTTTCCCAAACAGGTTACCCAACTGTAAATATCTGGGGGGGAATAAACACTTCTCAGCGCGAAAAGCAAACGAGAAATAACATCTTTCCCCCGTAGTCCAGCTCCCAACACCCCCAAAGAGCTGCGCGCAGGGCGTGGGTGTGCCCACACGCCGCGGTGGGTGCCCGGTGACTGCCGGCAAGCTGGCCGGCCGGCGGGGGGC
>NC_043700.1:119639269-119649220 GCF_006229205.1 Suricata suricatta
GGGGTGCCCGGGAGCCCCACGTCCCTGCCTCCGCCGCGCTCGCCCCGGCCGGCCCGGGCTGCGGGAACGTGCAGGCTCGTCCTCTGGCCTGGCGCCCACTCCCGCGCCGCCCTTTCCCCGGCGCTCCTCTGCCCACGCGGCTCCCTCAACTCCGCCGCTCCACAGAGCACCTGAGGAGCAGTCTCCGGGCAGGGCGCGCCCCCTCCTCCTCCTCAGCGGGGCTTCCCTCCACGCACCGGGCGCAGAGCGAGCGCCTCTCCCTCCCCTCCCAGCGGGATATCAGAGCCGTACATCCCCGCCCGGCAGCCGCTCACCTCGAGTCCGGCGCGGCGCTGCCTCCTCTTCAGACGAGCGCTGACAAGTGACTCCGGGTGCGTGCGCCGTCCCCGCCGCCCGCGGGAACTTCCGCCTCCTAGCGCTCCCCGGCCCCGCCCCTAGGCCGAGACACGCCCCCGGCCGGGCCGGGCGGCCCCGGGCGGGCGGAGTTGAGTGCGAGAGTCAGGAGTGCGGGCTTGCCGGGACGAGCTGAAGCCAGCGCGGGGAACAATTGAGCTACCCAGTTTCGGTGGCAGTAGTCAGGGGATTTCGAGCACTACCTGGCAAAGGTATGCTCCGCGCGTCTGTTTTGTAATGGATGTATTTCTCTCTCCAGAAACTTTGAATTGGCGAGCAGTTGTTCTGGCTAAAAATAGAAGGGAGCTTTGGATAAATCCCTAGCTATGCAAGTTCCGCGGCTACTGCCTGATTTTTTGAGAGAGCATTATGTGCCCTAAGAAGTGCACACCCTGAAGTTTCCATGTCAGGAAGGTAAAAATTGGTAACCCTGATGTGTAGAAGTCAAATTCCGTGATCGTACCAGAAGAGACCGTGATAGAAAGCAACCGCCAAAGGCGGTTCAACTCCTATATTCTCATTATTTTTTTTTAATCCTCATTATTTTCTATGTCCAGACCAATGGCCCACTTTTCAGTTTCTGTAAAGTTGCTGAATTTAGACCAAGGAATTTATTCATAAGCACACGTAAATAATGTTTAGTGAACTTATGAAAAGTAACATCTTGACTGCTTAAAACTGTGAATTGGGTTATAAAAAATGAAAAAGACAGTTTTTAACCAAGGAACGTGTAAAGCAAGGATGAACTGCATAGGGCCCATGAATCCCCTAGAAATACAAACAGCCTTCTATAGGAGAAGGTCGAATACTTTTCTGATCAAAACCGTAGACAATAACCATGTGCAGCTATTGAACGTTTGAAAAACAGCTAGTGGGACTAAAGCACTGAACGTTTTATGTTACATAATTATAATTGACATTTAAAAACTGACGCTGGGTAACATTTATGTTAAACACAATAAAGTTTGGGTGGGACTACATTTCACTTCACCATTGAAAAGTTCTTACCCAGTGGGGCGCCTGGGTGGATCAGTGGGTTAGGCACTCAGCTCTTGATTTTAGCTTAGGTCACAATCTTCATGGTTGGTGGGCTAGAACCCCCATCTGGCTCTGACATCTGCTTAGGATTCTCTCTCTCCCTCCCTCTCTGCCTCTCTCTCTCTCTCAAAATAAATAAACTTAGAAAAGAAAATTCAGTACCCAAATTGAGATATGCCAGAAGTAAAAATAAATCATAAATCATAAAAAAACCATACTGAATTTCAGTCTTAGTATGAAAATGTTAATGTAAAATACCTCATTAATAATTTTTCATTGATTATAAGTTGTAATAATAAGTTTTTTCTATTTGAAAAAAAGACATTACTAAAATTTCACCTGTTTTCTTTTTCGGGTGGAGACTGAGATATTTAAAATTACCTGTGTGATTAGCACTGTATTTCATTGGGTATTTCACGGTAGTTCATTGCTGCTTCAAAGCATTCATCACATTCTCCAAAAGATTATGTTGGGAGGAAAAGTTTCCTAGTGTGAAAGCTGGTTTATGGAGCACTTTAATATATGTTATCATGTTTGACGCCTCACATCAAAAGTAAATAAATAATAATAGTGCCATTTACAAATACATACCAGGTGCCAGGCAGTATGGCAATCCTTACCGTAACTTTACAAGACGAATGCCATCCTCACTTAAAAGTTAAGAAAATTGGAGTTGTAAGAAATTACAGTTTGTGACAGTGCAGCAGGGCAATGGCTAGAGTTACCCTGCAAGGGACCCATCTCTGATCCTCTTCATGTTGGCAGCGGAGAGATACAGTTCAGTGAAACCTAGATCAACAAAGTTGACAAAGATATCAAGAACTGTGGGTACTATGTAGTGATTTCACCAGAGAGTAAGCACCCTGAAGCGATGAGGAAGAGTTGAGAATAAGAGAAGTGTTGCTTACTTATGCAAATTTAAATTTTAGCCCATAGATGCTAGCCTGCCTCTTCTTCTCACAGTTTAAAGCCTGCTATAAGAGAATAAAAAAGACAAATTAAGGTATGATGCATAGACATTTATCCAAGTGTCCTCCAAAGAACCAGCTGAATGAAAATAACTTCGGCAACTTTTTAAAACCGTATTTTCCTGGGCCCCACCCAGACTCAGGATCCTGGCAGGTAGACCCCAGTAATCTGCCTTTTGAATGACCTCCCTCCCCCACTCCAGGTAATTCTTAAGCTACAATGCTTAAAACCCTCTTCCCTGGACATACTCCTCTATCCCCAATGTACTGTACATTGTGCTTAGGTGAGAACCATTCATCTCAGAGAGCAGCACCATCTCAGTTCCCTCATCCTTAAGGAAATAATTACAAATAACCTTTTGAGGTTTTCGTGAGTAGAGATAATATATATAAATCACTGAGCAGTATGCTTGACATGAAGTAGATATTAAATAAATGGTGGCCCTATGAAACTTTCCAAACCAACTGATTAGATTTATTTACATATCACAAAAGACAAGTAGAGAACTTGAGCATTCAGTATATACAGTGTTCTTGGTGACTTATGTATATTATCTTTTTAAACTCTTACAACCATGTAAAGTAGGTATTTTTTCAGAAGAAGAAACACAAACATGGAGATTAAGACATTTAACCAAGGACACATAACTAAGGAGTGACAGAAGTAGATCACAGGATCTGACTCCAAAAGCCATGTCCTGTTCATCTCAACACACTACTTCTTGGTAAATTCAATCAGCCATCTAGCTTAAAGACCAGAGAAAGAAGATGGAAAACTACAGCAGCTAACGGTGTTGAGGGCCCTGGAGAGGCAATCTACGACAGATTATGGAAACTAAACACTTGGATGTTACTACGACTGTATATGTTACTTGTGTATGAAAGAGGACAAAACTCCTAAACCATTGCTAGTAGAACATGTGCCTTAACTTGTTTTAAGACGAATTGCCAACAAGCCATTCTGACTCCCCTTCTCTGTCTTGCTCATGACTAACATTTATGAAGTGGTTGGCCATGATTTGAAGGGCAGTGTGTGACTACAGTAGTAGCAGGATGATAACGGATCCATTGGGAAATTTGACCAGTATCCTTAGCCTTGTTTACGAGCTAAGCAATCAGGAACTCCCCACAAAGGAAACCATATTAAAAGCTTCACTTTGTCATAGCCAGTGCTAGAGGGAAAAAATAAAAAAGGGGATCAAAAGATTAACTAATTTAAAAGGAAGAGTTTTAAGAATATTCCATCTAAATATAGTATTTACCCAAGTGAATAAATGTTTGCTCTCACATTTTATTATCCAATGTATGACTCAGAATCCTCTTGCAGTGTTTCAAAAATAACAGAAACTTTTAATTACAAGATGGCATTGCTGTGACAAGTTTTTACAGTTGCACCCAATAAACTGCAAAGTGCCAGTCTTTAAAAAGTTCCTACATTACTCTAACCAATTTATCTTCTAAGTCCCAATCCTGAAAGGCAAACAAACTACTCACAGGTATGAGTGTTTAATGTTTAAAATCTAAAATGGAGAGGATGCTGGGAAGAGAGGCGTGCACTAAAGAAGCACAGAGAGAGGGGAGAGAAGTAAATGGATGAGGAAGGCTCGCGGAGCAGATCCATGAAGCCTATGTAATGGAGTAAATGTGTGGCTGAGGGAGAAGTTTAAACTTTTTAAAACCAGCTTCAAGGGGCACCTCAGTGGTCATTCAGTTGGGTCTCTGACTTTGGCTCAGGTCATGGTCTCGCGGTTTGTGAGTTCGAGCCCTGTGTGAGGCTCTCTGCTGCCAGCATGGAGTCTGCTTTGGATCCTCGGTCTCCCTCTCTCTGCCCTTCCCCCGCTCATGCTTTCTCTCAAAAATAAATAAATATTTTTTTTAAAACCTAGCTTCAAGATTTCGAGTCTGGGTTTTGGGAATGGTATGAATAACTGGTATTGAAGAAAGAGGAACCGTTTTTGAAAGGACAGTGCATTTCACTGGCAGCTTCCAGTAAGAAGGTAAAAAAAAAAAGGCCCATTTAGCAAGTGAGAGGTCTGAGTAAAAAAAGGTAGACAGTAAGGGCATTGACAAAAGTACCAGGAGCTCCACATTTGAGATTTCAGAAGGGGAGGAATTTTCCTCATGATAAGATCAAGGTTTAGCCAGTCTGATGTTTTACTCAGATAAAGTCATTTCTTTGAGGGATCTGGTCGGTGGTTGAAAGAATAGAGAATATGTGATTTTGGAGATGACATAGAAACAAAACATGTAGATCAATAACGGGAAAAGCTTGGGGTATGATGAAAAATGTTATTTGAAGAAAGTGAGAAATAGGCCTGGGGCACAACTTCCCAATTACTTGGTTATAGCAAGAAATTAATCTCCTCAGTCTGGGTGGTTGTCCAGGCTGGAGAGGAGACTTACCCATTTTCCTCAGTGTCTGAGTTTGCCTTGATGTAAGAGTTGAGAAGCAGTGGGTAGGGAAACCAGCAGAGACAAATGACAGAAGCTGCCAGCTTTCAACCAGGAATAAGAGGATGTCTTGCAGGTTTGAACTAAATAAAATAAGGAAACTGTGAAGAGAGCAGATCTAGATGTATACTATGAAAGCTCATGAGAAAGATCTGCCCACGCCTCTGAGCAGTGTTCCTTCATTAAAACATTTTCAGTATTCGTCACTCGGATGTATACTTGATACTAATAGGGTATTGTATGTCAATTATACCTCAATAAAAAAATTATTTTCAGTTACACACCTTTGAATGTACTGTTTTCTCTCAGAACCCTGACTGATACATTATTGTGATCATCAACACCTTCGCATAAATCATTAAAATGTTATACACATTTATTGAGCATCTATCATCCCCTAAAATCTGCTGATATGTGATTTTAAAAGCAAAGTCACTTTTTGTAAAAATGTTACAATTTTTGCTTTTAAGATCTTTTAAAAGTAGTGACCTTCTAAATGAGTCGTTATCGGGGGTGCCTAGATGACTCAGTTAAGAGTCTGACTTTGGCTCAGGTCATGATCTCACCTTTTGTGAGGGCACTATGCTGACAGCTGACAGCCTGGAGCCTGCTTCAGAGTCTCTATGTCTCTCTTCCCCTCCCCCACTCACTCTGTCTCTGTTTCTCTCTCTCTCTCTCTCAAAAATAAAGAAGCATTAAAATAAATAAATAAATTAGTCATTTTAAGATGAAGCTTCTCCATTAGATTATAAGATGATATGACGAACCAATGCTTAGAATCTAAGAAGTACTTTCTTTCCACATTGTGGAATTTTTAAAGGAATTGGTAGCAAAGGTGATTGTTCTGAATCACAAATAAAATACTTTTTTTCAAGTTCATTTATTTATTTATTTTGAGAGAGATAGAGACAGGGTGACTGGGAGAGGGGCAGAGAGAGCAGGAGAGAGAGAAAATCCCAAGCACTCCACAAATAAATCCTTCTAGGGGCGCCTGGGAGGCTCAGTCAATTAAGCCTCTGACTCTTGATTTGGGCTCAGGTCATGATCTCATGGTTGGTGAGTTGGAGCCCATAAGGCTCTACGAGGACAGTGGGGAGCCTGTGTGAGGTGTTCTCTTTCTCCTTTTCTCTCTTCCCCTCCCCTGTGTGTACCCTCTGTCTCTCTCTCTCTCTCTCTCTCTCTCTCTCTCTCTCTCTCTCTCAAAATAAATAAATAAACTTTAAACAAAAATTTTTTAAATACTTCTTTTTAAAAAATTTTTAATGTTTATTTGTTTTTGAAAGAGAGAGTGTATAGGGAAGGGGCTGAGAGAGAGACACACAATCTGAATCAGGCTCCAGGCTCTGAGCTGTCAGCACAGACCCCAACATTGGGCTCCAACTCAGGGTCCAAGAGAGCATGACCTAAGCCAAAGTTGGATACTTACCCAACGGAGCCACCCAGAAGCCCCCCAGAAAAGTACTTCTTTAATCTAGATCTTGTCTGTGCATATAGAGTAAACAATTAACCAGAGGTGGGATTGTGAAAGTGTTAATTTTTTACTTTATAATTTTCTATATTTCACACTAAAAAATATTTATTATACCTGTAATGAGAATGAAACAACACAGACTTTTTAAAAACTACATGAATTGACTAACTTCACCATGATAATATAAAGATTTAATAGCCCCAAATTAATTATAAATTAATTGGTTTTTAAATCTCAGTTTCTTTCATTTATGATTTTGCCCCAAACTACTGCTATAATCTCTTCTGATCCTTCAAGTCATCTTTCACATTGGATTTAGAATTTCTCGTGCTTTTCCATGTATCTCTCCAGCAATGGTGGAGCTGTGAAGACGTAATTATTAACAAAGCTAGTGTACAAATAAGGGCATTTAAAGAAGTGGTATTTTGGATCAGAAAGACCCTTGGGGAAATCTAATCTTAACATGCTTTATTTACAGTAAAACCTATCCACCCAAAAGACAGTACCTCTACAAAGGGTTTCTAAAATCCGTTTACATACTCTGGGAAAAGCAAGGAAACTTGTATTTTCATTGGAGGGTGTCCACATGTGTAGTTACAGTGGAATGCAGTAAAGCATGCCATTCCTCGCCAAGATGTACAGGGATGTAGTATGAAGAATGATGAATCAACTCATCAAAAATCTAATTAAAGCATGGAATTGTTTTAAGATAAGGGATAATATGAAAGAATGAGTATGGATCAATAACATACGCCAGAACTACGCTGAATTCCACTGATAATATCCAATTTACACATCATATCAAGTTTTGCCAATCTGTGTGCTATGTGCATACTTACTGGTTTAATTTCAGAATAAAATTGATTTTGGGAAATTCCTCAAAGCTACTTTCTGCCAGCTGTGTAAAGGTTAACTGATGAAGAAAACACGTGAGATGTTTTCTTAAATCTATGAGATATAAAACTGGAATCTTTCAATATTTTCATAATCTGATTATTTCACATGACAAAATATTTTGAAACTGTACTTTAGCCAAAAGTTTGATGCCTGCTCCTTCTCAGAATTTAATAGCCTTAACAAAGTAATTGCGGTAGGCTATCGCAAATCCACCCATTTCTACTTAAATATTATTACTTTAGATGCTAAAACTTACATGTAAAAATTCATGGAAAAAGTCTAGATATGAACATTATCAATGGTTGCCTCTGGATCGTAAAACTTGGTATAAATCTATTATGCTTCTATTTGCTTTTTGTACTTTCCAGATTTTCTGTGAAAACATTTTAGTTTTATAATGAAGTGAATCACGAGTATCATTTTTAGCACGTGCTAATACATGGAACACTGTCATTCACACACATATTGTTATATAAACTGCCATATACACATGACACAGCTCTTCGGAGCAAATGGAAATTTTGAATAATAACCATCACTAGGTAGATATTCTTCTGAATCCTTTAAATGTGTTGACGTATTTCATCCTCGCAGCAACCAGAGGAGCTTGGTACTGTTATTTTCAGATAAGGCAATGAAAGAACAGAGTTAATATAACTTGTATTTGTACAGCTGGCTAATGTCGCCAGAGCCAGGTTTTGAACCCTAACAATGTTACTCTAGGGTACTTGTATATAACTGAAATGTGGCTGCTTTTACAGAATATATTATGGAACTTTCTATCTCTGAAATTTTCTTTTCCTGCAAGTCTGATTCAGCCCAATATGATTCTAATTCAAGATGCAAACTTCCTTGACAATTTTTATGTTTTTGCATAACTGACAGGGAATATTAGGTAAGTACAATAAAGTAAAAAAATTGGTCATGATAAAAGTCATTTTAGGATTAAGAGATCAATCTCTAAACCTGATAGTAAAGGTTATTTTCTTCAAATATTTTAAGCTGAAGCCATTATTCCTATTAAGATTTATAACCTTTCATACAGAACAAAACTTTTTTTTTAATTTTGTTAATGTTTTATTTATTTTTGATACAGAGAGAGACAGAACATGAAAAGGGAAGGGGCAGAGAGAGAAGGAGACACAGAACCGGAAGCAGGCTCCAGGCTCTGAGCTAGCTGTCAGCACAGAGCCCGATGCGGGGCTCGAACCCAGAACGTGAGATCTGACCTGAGCTGAGGTCGGAGGCTTAACCGACTAAGCCACCCAGGCGCCCCAGAACAAAGCTTCTTGATAATAGTAACTTATTTTTCAGTATGAGAAAAAGAGTGAAAAAATCAAATTATAATCTCCATGGAATAGTTGAATTTTCTACAAATTTCTTCTAAGAAAAAAAATTTGAGAACATATATATGGTTGTTCCATCAGTACCAAATCAAACATTTAGATTAAATCTGAAAAATACAGTATTCAAAACTGTCCTAGATTTTATTTTTTAATTTAACCCAGGTACTTGATATAGATACACCTTAATCAATCTTAATAGAATGGTCTTAATCAAAACTATATTAAATGTTAAAAGATAATTTTGACAAATTTTTAAACAAACACATTCAACACAACAGTTAAAGTAATGTAACAAAAAGCCATGTGAAAAACGTGGGCAAGATGAATACACACATTTTCCAAATTGCACACAAGATGAGACACATTTTCCAAATTAACATCAGTTGAACCTTTCCTTTAATGAAATTTATTAGGCCAATAAGTCTTTCTATGTAGGATTCAAACCTTAGAAGAAAAAATATGAAGACATTTCTAGTTTTCTTTATATCTATATGGTCAGATTCCTGGACAAAATTATTATGAAATTTTTACTTAATAAAATTTCATAGTACATGTAAATTAATATTTTTAATCTATAATATTTTGAATTTTGCATTATTAAATATATACTTATGTTTATACAATATAACAGTTAAATCAATGTGTTATCATTTTAGAACTTAGCCTCTGTAACACTGACATGCTTCTAACCCAGGGCCGCTTAGGTGGTTCAATCAGATAAGCTTCCAATTTCAGCTCAGGTCATGATCTCATAGTTCGTGAGTTCGAGGCTTGCATCAGGCTCTGTGCTGACAGCTAAGAGCCTGCAGCCTACTTCAGATTCTGTGTCTCCCTCTCTCTCTGTCCCTCCTTAGCTCACACTCTTTCCTTCTCAAAAATAAATAAACATTAAACAATTTTTTTAATGAAAAAAAAAAGCGTTTCTGACCCAAGACAAGAGCATATAAAACTTTTGAGCAAGAGATCATGTTGTATACGGGGAACAGAAGCCGAGGAGTAGGAGGAGAACTTTAGGTTTTTTATCAAGAGGGCAGAAATAACCCCGAGGAACATCAAAATCCTATCTGTTTCAGCAGGGACAAACAAGTATCAGCCCCTCCTAGAAAAGAAATGCGTTGGTTCTTACAACTTGAGCCAAAGTATCAACTGTTACACAGAGATCCAAATATAGTGCCTTCTGGCAAAGAAACGGCCCACAGCAAGAGGCCGAGCCCATGGACACCTGATAGCATTGCCTGGGTAACTTGAGCTAAAGTTGTGCTTGTTGTGGAGACAAATAACACTGAAAATCCAGGCAGAGAACAAATCACAGTACCTTAATTTTAGAACATTCTTTGAAGGTGGATTTGAAATCTCCTGATACTTTTTTTCACTTTACTTTTTATCA
>NC_043700.1:119649320-119679146 GCF_006229205.1 Suricata suricatta
CACACTGAGTGTAAATATAAGCTTCCCATTCTTCACATTTTTTTTCCTTAAAAAACTTGTAAGTACCACCATGAGAAGTGGTAGGATGCTTCTATACAAATGGAAATCTTGTAGATAGTGCTGGGTGACGTGAGCAGTGACCTTTGGATGTTATTTGTTGACAAATTTTCTTTGTTCTATGTAGCTATAACAACTGATTATAATTTTTAAGGCTTTTATTAAAATATATTTTTTGAAGATGTTTAAGTAATCTCTACACCCAATGTAGGCTTGAACTTACAACCTTGAGATCAGGAGTCACATGTTCCATCAACTGAGCCAGCATGGTGCCCCCTGAAGATATATTTTTCCTTTGATTGTTAAGGGTTTTTTTTTAAAGTTTATTTATTTTTGAGAGAGAGAGGAAAGAGAGAGTGGGAGGGGTGGGGGAGGACAGAGGATCTGAAGCAGGTTCCACGCTAATAGTAAGGGTTTTAATGAATGATTATGTCCTCGTGGGATGGAGCAATAGAAAAGGAAACAGAAAAAAGAATGGATTGGGAGAAGGCAAAAAGTTGCTTAGGAAGAACAGCAAGATGCAGAAAGAGAAATTCTGAGAGAATTGGTGCTCACAGTAGTGTCATTATTTCTGGCAACAGAGCCCCAAACACCACCCAGAAGATAAGTAAGTACCTCACTGTATCTTTATCACATAAGTGGGGTGATAAATATTGGGTTCCCATAGTATCCTCTTTATTCTTAGTTAACTTTCGCTCCTATCAGTTATTCTAGTACTGTAACCTAAAGCTGCTGATCTTTTCTCTTTCTTTTTCAGTCTTAAGGTAATGAGACACTTGGTTGTTTACTGTCATAAAGCCAGAACAGAGAAGCAAACAGATGTTTAGGTGAAAAAAGAAAAGTTTCAGGAACCATCCGACCCCAGTCCGTACCATCAGGCCATCCCTGAGCTAACAGAGCCCCTCTGTAAGCTTCTGTAAGGCAGGGCGGTTCTAAGCAATGCCCCCCCCCCCCCATACAAAAGAGGAAGCAGCAGTTTAAAGGCCTTGCCTATGGCTCCCCTGTGGGTGAATAGAAATAGAACTCAGACCTCTTGACGTCAGATTCAATGTTCTTTCCACTTAACGATGCCCTAAAAACAAACAAATAAAAAATATCTTGAAGCAAATAAAACCTCATCCATTTCTGCTTACCTTCTATCTTGGAAGCCTGGAGTTTGTGAGGATTGATTTTGTCATTCTAGCTTTTTATAAATACAACACCTGAATTTGTAACAAATGGGTCTAAGTGTATTTTGTTAAATAAAATTTTCTTAATTTTCGTATTGAAATTAATAACCTAATAATATCCTATAAGAATAGTTTCAATTTATTTTTTTTCCCCATAATATTTTATTGTCAAATTGTTTTCCATACAACACCCAGTGCTCTTCCCCTTAAGTGCCCTCCACCATCACCACCACCTCTTTGAATAGTTTCAATTTATAAGGACCTTTAGAAAGTACTCTATTATTTTAAAGTAAATACGTCTTTGGCTGAAATGAGATCTTTCTGTGATTTTATTTATACACTTGAATTACTTTACTATGTTCTATCAATGCCACCTCCACAAATCTGTCTTGTTGACTCTAGATCTCAGCTTAAATATCTTTTCCCCGGAGCTGCCTTCTCTGTTCAGACTAAGTTATCCTTCCCCACCCTGTATTTATACTTTTATATCACCTGCACTTTTCCTTCGTAGTTCTTGTTATGATAGTAATTACAGAGCGTGTGAGTGATTATTGTTTAATGTTTCTGTTGCCTTCCAGACCATAAGCACCAGGAGGACAGACTTTGACTGTCTTTTTCACTAATGTATCCCCAGCACCTATACAGAGATTGGCCCATAGTAAGTGTTCATTAAATATTTAATAAGTGAGTGGATATGTTTCTTAGAGGACAACACATAGTGGATAAGTTTTGCATATCTGGCTTAAGGGGACCTTTTATTATCACAGTCTGCAATAAGACTTAAGGCTTTCCTGTCATTCCTCCCTTTTTGTTTCTTGAATCTGTATTAAGGCATTTAAGAAGAATAATTAATAACAATAGCCCTCCTTATTGTGCATGTTCTGTGTGCAATGCACTAGGTTAGGTGTTTCAGATGCCTATTCTCATAATAATCCTATGAGGTAACTACAGGTTTTTTGTTTTTGTTTTTGAGAGAGAGTGTGTGCACTTGTGAGAAAGGGATAAAGGAAGGGGGGAAAGAGAGAGAGAAGCTTAAGCAGGCTCCATATCCAGCGGAAAGTCAGACATGAGGCTCCATCTCATGACCTTGGGATTATGACCTGAGCCAAAATCAAGAGTCAGACACAGTCAACTGGGCACCCAAGTGCCCTGGTAGTTACAGTATTTAATCACACAGAAGACACTAGAGTTTAGAAACATTAAGTAGATTGTTCAAGGTTACCCAGCTCATGGTTCAAGTTTGGCTGATATAGGAATTTAGGAAATAAAAAATGCAAGGGAAATATCATACCTTTTCTTTTTTCAAAGAGTAATCTCTTACTCTGTTTCTTCATTAATTAACTTTATACCAACACTGAGAAGAGAAGGGATAGGAAACTCCCACTTTTCCTAATAATCCTTGTGTCAGATTCTGCAACGTTGATTACTGTTTAACAGACCCTATAATTGTAGCATTTTGGGTTTTATGTCTGTGGGTTAAATGAAAAGATTTCAAACTTTTTGTTCTTATGTCCATGTATCTGAATTTCTACAGGTTCAAAGAGATAAATAAATGATACTTTTGCTGTTGTTTGTTTTTTCTGAGTGCAAAGAAAAACAGGGAAGGAAGTCATAACAGGGAATGAAGTGGTAAGAGTCAAGAAGGCATTAGGAACCAAGGAAAGTGTGGTGTACTTTTTGATAGTAATATGCCAAAATGTACCAAAATCTATGATTTCTGCCCTTACTTTGGAACATCAACATTCCCCCCTGGAAGACGATTCCTGTTTCATTTTTATAAATAGTTTTGATAATACTTTTCTGTTTGGTTTGAAATCAGTTCCATTAAGAACCTAGGGATCTTCCACAAATATTTTGTAGGCTGAAAGGCTCAGACTTTGTTTTTATAAAGTTACTCTTATGGATTTGCAGAGAGGGATCTCTCATATCCTTGATCTTTTATTATCACAGTCTATGATAAGATCTGTACTTTCATTTCCATTCAGCATTTTTGCTTCTGGAATCTGTTTTAAGGGGTTAATACTATTAAGCAAAGTATCATATCATTGACTCACTTTAATTATTTGCTACATCTGTGCATTATATAGAAAGCTCACATTTTTCTGAGTCTCTACCAGAAAGTGAGCTTGGTGGATGAGATTCTTATAGAGATTATTTAAAATTTTTTTTCATCTCTATTTATTTATTTTGAGACGAGAGGGAAGGGAGGAGAGAGACAAAGAGATAGGAACACAGAGAGAGAGAATCTCAAGAAGGCTCTGCACTGTTGGCACAGAGCCAGATGTGTGGCTCGATCTCGTGAACCCTGAAATTACGACCTGAGCTGAAATCAAGTGTCGGCTGCTTAATCAACTGAGCCACCCCAGCACCTAAGATTCTTATAGAAATTATTTAGGTAACTGAGAAAGTAAACCCTGTTGAGTGGGCTCCAAATAAATCTTCTTCCCAGAAGAATGTAATCTCTACAAGGACAAGATCTTTTCCTCATTCTTGCTTAGAAGGGTATCTGCCACATAGTAGGTGCTCAATAAATATGTACTGACTGAATTTAAAAATCTCTATATTGAATCATGACTTAAAGTGATGAATTTTTTCAAAGCTCAATGGTGATTGGTTTATAAAATTAATATACAGCATAATTACATTTACTCACATAGAGAAGTCATTTTCATATTTGCCCATATGTCCTTAAATAAAGAACAATACAAAAAATAAAGAGCAAAAAATAAATTATGGATCAACTAACCCACACTTTTCTTTTCCTTCAGGCTGATTTCTTCTTCTGAGGACTACCCTAGAATTTCAAGTGTATTCAAGTATTTGGACCCTATTAACTGTGAGATGAGAAAAAGAATCATGTTGAAAGAAAGGTAATATGCTATAATGGTGAAAAGTAGCTATTTATTTGACCAAATTTAAGGGATTTTTATATGGAATTACTTTCATTCTTCAAAATAACATTGCTGAGAATCTTTTCATTGTGACTCTACCACTCCACTACTCACTGAGTAATTAAAAAAATTTTTTTAATGTTTATTTATTTTTGAGAGAGAGGGAGGGCAAGTGTGGAAGAGGCAGAGAGAGAGGGAGACAGAGTCTGAAGCAGGCTCCAGGCTCTGAGCTATCAGCACGGAGCCCGATGCAGGGCTGGAACTCATGAATCACAGGATCATGACCTGAGCTGAAGTTGGATACTTAACCAACTGACCCAGCCAGGCGCCCCAGTATTTTTCATCTTATTTCCTTTGAAAGTTACAAACAAGTTCTTTTTTTTAAGTAAGCTCTACACCCAACATGGGGCTCATACTCATGACTCAAGAGTCACGTGGTCTACTGTTGGAGCTAGTCAGGTGCTCCACAAATAAGTTCTTAATAAAAGCTATTCCTGCAGTAACAGAGATGCTCAAGGATAAAAGCTTTTCTGCATGTTCTGCTTATTTCATGGCTCTTTCTAGCAACTATGAGGCAGTATGATATAGAATCAAAACTTGAATCCAAGGCTCATTTCAGAAATTAGACAACATGGCAAATAAGATGAACAGTCTATGCAGGCCATACGTACATGAGAAAGGTGGGGTTGAGAAGACATTCAGGTGGACCTCACACCAAACAAGAGAGGAGTGAATAAGGAGCATAGAATTTAGCTTTAGTAAGATAATATTACATGAATTTTTATGTGACTCAGTTGACAATTTCACAAATAAAACAACTATATCCAGAAAATAATCTATTTTCAAAAAAATGGACTTTTAAGCCAATGATGAGTAATCCCCATGAATTCTCCACTGCATCACCCTTGTTTTCCACTGGTACCATCACCACAACCACTTTGGATAGATATAATTACATTGCCCATTTAAGACAAAAGTTTATAGTCAGTTTTTAATAAGTCCATTCTTCTGGTCCTAGTCCCTTTATATCCAAGGGTTTCAAAATATTATATGTCCATATCTTACTAGGTTAAATCTACTAACCCTAGATTACTAGGTAAATTACTAGCATATTTGAGAGTTATATTATTTTCCTTAAAGTGAAAACCACTTGAGTGTGTGAAACCTGCAAGCAGCATCCAGCGCAGACATCTTTCCATTAATTGCAGCCTTGGAGATATTTTGGACCAAAGTCCTAAATTCACTTTAAAATCATCTCTATTTCACTAGCAACCCTTAACTGGCTGTTTTACTGGATTACTAGATATCATCTTGCCAAGTGAATGACCAGACCAGAGTAGTGGATTAAACTGTGATGGCCTGGGAGAGGGGAAGGATATCTTGGGGGTGCTTTTGAATCTCACATCTCATTTGTTTACATTGGAAAACGTAAAAAATGATTAAAACTTTCCTTTCTTAGTTATATCGTGTACTCTTGTTGATATAAATAGATTGTTTATTAATTGTCCAAAGTTCAGAAAGACCATCATCTACATCATGAAGAAGACAAACAGTCTCAAAGCACAGCTCCACCCTGCAATTTTAGAAAGGGCTTTGAAGATGTCCATGGCTTTGGCCGTGTTCCAGAACCAGCTGGATCAGGGAAATCCAGCTTAACACACAACACCACAGGCCTCAAGAGTTGTGAAAGCCAGTATAGTATCTGGAGCAAATAAATGTGTGACTAACACTGATGGACTGAACTTTCCACAGTGAGATAGTTGTCAAGATTTCCTGAGAAATGAAATTGTGTTATCATCAACACCAACACTATTTTCTTTATTTTTTTCTTTATCTACTTTGAGGCAAAGTTTCTAACATATAATCACTAAGTCTAGTGTGTTACATTATTGATCATGTATTAAAACTAGTACTGGACTTTACTTATTTTTGGTTAGCTCTTCATAACTCTCAAAGAGAACACAACAGATATCTCCATTGATCTGTGTGATTGGTGATCACAGTAGTAGTAACACTGTGTAGAAAGCACTGCGTTAAACTACCTAGGTAGCTAGAGAAGCTGAAAATTCATTCATTCATCAAAAAAAAAAAAACCACCCACATTTATTTAGGGATTATTCTATGACAGGCACTCTCCTAGGGATGGAAGTATTGTAACTAGTAAACTCATTCTGTGCCCTCAGGGAGTTAACATTTGTGTATGTGAAAGGCAATAAAACAGGGATGTATATTATTTTCAAGTGGTGGTAAATATTAGAAAGACCAATATGTAGGATAAAGGGATTAATATTATGAAGGGATGGGGTGATACTTTAGGGCAGGAGGAAGTGACATTTATGCAGACTGCTGGGTGATATAAAAGAGTGAGCCACACAAATATCTGAGGAAAAGCATCTTAGAATAAAAAAGCAAAAAACAACAACAAAAAAGGAACAGAATCTTCAGAAAGAAATACATTGATTTATTTTCAGAACAGCATAGAGGCAAGTTTTGCTGAAGTGAAATGAACTATAAGGAGAGGTCAGAGAAGTAGCCAAAAGGCAAAATGTCAAGTTTTGTAGGCCATGGAGAAATGTCATTCCAGGGTCCAGAAAGGCATTGGGGGGATTTTAGCTGGGGTAGGACATAATTCCGTGAACACAGACTTTAACGGGTAGAAGTGGAATCATGGAGATCAGCTAGGAAAGCAGCGGGGGCCTCACTCTTGGTGTAATAGTAGCAGATGCGATAAGAAGCTGCAAATATTTTGGAAGTGGATTTGAAGATACATGCTGATGACTTGTGGAGTGTAATTTTGGAAAAAAAAATAAAGGAATCAAGAACGATCCCAACATTTTGCCTTGAGCACACAAATTAATGGGGTGTGACTTACTGAGACATGGAGAGTGGTCAAGGCAAATGGGGGAAGCAAAGATTTTAAAGAAAAAAATCAGAGTGATGCTGGATAATATAAATATATATGAGAATTAGAAATATATATCAAAATCTTAGGGGCTACAGCATAAAGATCATATTTATACAAAAACAAGACCCTTCACCATTAATTAGAAGGCAATAGGCATGGGGTTTGGGAAGAGATTTTTTTTTTAATTTTGTTTTTTCTAATACATTTCTGTGCTTGTTCCAGTCATCTTATAAATCTTGTTCATATATCACTTTTATTTTTAAACATTTTAATATCACAACAATATGTTAATAACAGTCAAGCAGTTAAATGAGAGATCATATAGTAAGCAGACAAAATGAAAAATCAACTGCATTTACCTGCTTAGAGACGACTGAAAACTATCCAGCATCTACACCCTCTAAGGAGCCTTAGAAGTGGACAGGTGCATCTTCAGCTCCCTCTTCTAACTTTACATTTGGCATTAACATCAGCTTGTTCCTTAGTTTAAAGTTTGCTTTCTCTCCCCAGCTATGTCCTATGCTGCTCCGCTTGTAGTATGATCTGCTCTGCCTCAGGCTCTAAAATGGTTTACACACATCTATCCCCAAAGCATTTGTCATCTGTTCTAATCCAGGACTGCTTAAGACCAAAACCAGTTGGCCTCAATTAGCTAAATGAGGCCTGTTTGTTTGCTCTTTGGAGCTAGGTAGCAAACACGAGCATATTCCAACTTGCCATATTACCTGATGCCTTCAACATGAAATCAGTTGGTGCACTAGCTGTCATGAAGTCACTTTTTCTGTTTAGGTAAGACAGTAGCCAAAACTCTCAGGAACATTTTAACAGGCTCCTATAGAGAAGGGATGCTCAGTCCCAGGATTCCTGGAACATGGATTATTCTACTGATCTTCTCCCCTTACATTCTCCCAATGAATTACCCTTTTCCCCCACATTGGGGCTTTATTTTAAGGGTGTTCACTAGCTCACTTATAATGTCAACCTGCTATCTTTAAATATATGATTGTCAGGTTATTAATTCATTTTATTATATTTTATTTTTTATTATTTTATACTGTTTATTTTTATTTTGAGAGAGAAAGAAAGAGAGAGAGAGAGAGAGAGAGAGAAAGAGAGCACCGGAAGGCAAGGGCCGGAGAGAAAGGGAGAGAAAGAATCCCAAGCAGGCTCCACACTTTCAGCATAGAGCCTGATGTGGGGCTTGAGCCCATAAACCACAAGATTACAACCTGAACCCAGGTCTTTAGTTGGATGTGTAACTGACTAAGCCACCCAGGTACCCCATTAAATTATTAATTCACTTTAATATCAGCTTTATGAGGGGGCAATTTTAAATGTACAATTCAACGAGTCTTGACAAATGTATCAAGTTTCATAACTCAAGATAGAGAACATTTCCATCCCCCCCCCCAAAACTTCCTTTATTGCCTTTTTGTAGTCAATCCTCTTCCTGCCCCTCAAGCTTCTGACAACCACTGACATGCTTTCTTTTGCTGTTGTTTTGCTTTTTCTAGAACTTCATATCAATGGAATCATACAGCGTGTACTTTTTTTGTGGATGGCTTCTTCCTCTTAATATTTATGAGATTCATTCATATCTATACACATATAAGTAGTTTGTTCCTTATTGCTGCAAAGTATTTTATTTTATGAATATGCTATACTTTATTCATCCATTCACCAGTTGATGGATATTTGAGTTGTTTATAACGTATATGAGCTTATTAAAAATTTTGCCACCTTACTTACCAGTTTTTTTGTGGACAGATGTTTTATTTCCTTTGAGTAAATATCAAAACAGATTGCTGAGTTGGCTTTAAATCGATCATCTTACTATGTGTTTTCTATTTGTTTCCTGCTCTTTTCTTCCCCCACTCCTTTACTCCATTTGTTTGGATTATTTTTAGGATTCCATTTTGTTTCCACTATTGGTTTATTAGATTTAGCTCTTTTACTTGTTCATGGTTTCTCAACAGATATATAACATATGTGTTTTTAAACTTATCACAGTGTTGATTCACATAACAGTATACCAGTATACATGCAAGAAACTTACAAGAGTATTCTTCAATTTCTCCTCCACCTTCGTGCTTTTTTTGTCATATACCTTTCTTTTACATACATTGTACACTCTATACGTATTATTATTTTCCCTTTAACTTGTAAAAAATCTTTTAAAAGGATTTAAAATAGACATAATTTTCCCATTTTTAAATTATTTCTGAGGATCCTTTGTGTGGATCCAAATTTCCATCTGGTTATCAATTTCCTATTGTTTTGCCAATGATGTTTTTTGTAGTATAGGTCTGCTGATAATGAACTTTCAGTTTTTATTTGCCTGAACATATATTTACTTTACCTTCATTTAAAAAAAAGTTTTAATGTTTATTTATTTTTGAGAGAAAGAGAGAGAGAGAGAGAGAGAGAGAACATGAGCAGGAGAGGGCACAGAGAGGGAGACATGAAATTTGAAGTAGCCTCTGGTTCTGAGCTGTCTACAGAAAGCCTGAAATGCGGATCAAACTCATGAATCATGAGATCATGACCTGAGCTAAATTTGGACACTCAACCAACTGAGCCACCCAGGCACCTCATTTAACCTTCATTTTTAAGAGAGATTTTCAGTGAGTATCAATCCCAGTTTGCCAGGTTGGTTTCTCTCTCTCTCTCTCTCTCTATATATATATATATTTTTTTAATGTTTATTTATTTTTGAAGGAGAGAATGAGTGGGGGAGGGGCAGATATACAGGGAGACAGAATCTGAAGCAGGCTCCAGGCTCTGAGCTGTCAGCACAGAGCCTGACATGAGGCTTGAACTCAGGAGCCTTGAGATCATGACCTGAGCCAAAGTCAGACACCCAAATGACTGAGCCATCCAGGTGTCCCTGGTTCCTGTTATTTTAAGTTGCTGTTTTGGCCTCCTTCTCAAACCTAAAAAACAGAAGTTAAAGCCTGGAACAGAGGAAAGCATTAACAAGAATAAGTAAAGTGAATTAAAGATAACTGTATGAGTGGTCAATACTTGCTCTTTACTGCTACCAAATTGCTGCTCATCTTTCTGCAGCGCTTAAGTCCAGAACAACGTCTTAGAACTAAATGTGGTCTCTTTTGTTTCTGATCACATACCTAGACCATTTTTCAGTCTGTCTTGGAGTTATGTGTAACAATATGACGGAATTTTTGCTTGTGGAAAATAAGCAGAAGAGATAAATGCTACTACCAAGCCTGGACTATACAAACCTCTGGTCCACAACCCACTATGCTGAAAAGTCATCCCTGAAAAGTCACATATTGAAAATGGCAAAGCCATGAGAAGGAAGGAACTAAATTGTCACTTGTAGGAAAAAGGTCTGTTTGTCAGGAATCCCGGTTTTGACTTCATGTGAATAAGAAGATAAGAACAGGGGCACCTGGATGACTTACTTGGCTGGGCGTCTGACTCTTGATTTTCGCTTGCTTCATCATGTCACGGTTGGTGGCATAGAGCCCCACATTGGGATCTGTGCTAACAGCACAGAGCCTGCTTGGAATTCTCTCCAACCTTCCCTTCCTGCCCCTCCCCTTCACTCTCTCTGTCTCAAAATAATTAAATAAACTTACAAAAATAGAAATAAATAAATAAAAACAAAAACACTTAGGCTAAAGCCACTGATACAGGAGCATGTGTCTATTACTTAGGCCAGTGATTCCTCAGTAAATTTTTTCTCTCCCACAACACCTCATTCTTATCCAGCCACTCACAACCAAATGAGATAAATTTCAAAACCACAAAGGTTTCTGTTCTTTCCGTTACTGATTTTTTTCTTTATAAGACTGATGTTGACAACACTGAATATGTTAAGGCTGTGCAGGGTTAAACTGCAGGCGTGGGCCTGGGTGTCAGTCATACCTTGGTTTGAGTCCCTGATCAACTATGTACCAAGTAGATGATCAACTTATAGTTTTCTTATCTGTATGATTGGAGTATTAATTCTTCCCTCAGAGATTTTTGTAAAGCTTACAGAAGAAATTGTACACAGAATGCTTCGCTCAGTGCCTGTCATAGTAAGAACGAATAGTAGCAAGTACAATTAACATATCCCCTGAATACTATTGATGTAATCTACATAATAGTTTAAAAGGTGTTCTATTATAACTCACATGTGCCATCACTGAAGATTAATTGTAGTTTAAAATTTCTTATTGATTATTTCTTCCTGAAGATATACCAGGATATTCTCTACACAGATTATAACAGGGTTAGTTTTAGATGAATCATTAATAAAGAAATCAAATCCTCTTTTCCATAAAAATGCCTAAGTATTATCAACTTTGAAATATGGGAAAAGTTTAGATGTATTCATAATCCTGTAGTTTGCAATCTGACATGTGGTTCAAGGTAGAGGATTACTTAGGCCCCAAAGGCCCACCTAATCTTGTCAGAGCGGTGATAACCAGAGTGAGGAAGTATTTTCTGTGCCTTCACCTCAAATTATAATGCTACTAATGGCTCTTATCTCACAAATTGTCTGCCAAAGTACTCAGTTCTTAAGATTAAAGTCCCAGGGAATGTTTGAAAACTAGATTATAGCTAAACTCTCCTGAGAGTCTTCCCAGCTATCTCTCTGGCTGAGCTCTACATGTCTCTGATCCTAGACCTCTATTTCTACATGAAAAAAAGGCTTTTTAATCATCAAGCATATCATTCTGTTCGTATTAGTCACACAGTAAAATACTAGTTGCATTTCCAATACTGGATCCTTTCCTCTGTGACTTGAAGAGGCATCCAGTTCCAAGGTAATGAACTCAGGAAATTATTTAAACCGCTCTCTTACTTACACCGAATACTCCACAGAACAATTTAGAAGAAAAGTTATAGCTGTATCCTTAGCACACTTACACATGCACAAAAGTGTTTTAAAATGTTGCTATAAAGCTTTTATGTAGCTAGTTCTTGGGACTTGCAAATGAAAAACATCTTAGTTACATAAGTTATAAACTAAACATATCACACCAGGAAAAAAAAACGCCAATTTGAAATGATAGGCTCTGAAGAAAATGGAAAGTTCAAGATGTGACTTATTTTTTGCTGGCTGCAGGGGTGGGGAGGGGGGTGGTGTCTGATGGGCTTTGGGGCAGAGTGGTGGTTGAGGAGGGGGAGGTTGGAGGGCGAAAGGGAGAGAGAATGTAAAAGAATCACATCTTGAAAATCTATGAGTGAAAGAACGTTAGGGGCACCTGGGTGGCTCGGTTGGTTAAGCATCGGACTTTGGCTCCAGGTCATGGCTCAGGCCTGGAGCCTGCTTCAGATGCTCTGGCTCCCTCTCTGCCCCTCCGCTGCTCACACTCTGTCTCTCGCTGCCTCTCAAAAATAAATACATGTAAAAAAAAAAAGTTAAAAAAAAAGAAAGAACATTAGAACACAATGAAGATTGTATCTTCAATATTGAACAGTGATTTTCTGTAATTCCCATATGGAGAGATTTGGACACTAAAGTAAACAGTAACAATAGAAAAATATGTAATTTGGATCCTTTTGCAGTACATGATAGTTAGCAAGGCTAAATAAGGGTCTGATCTAATTTATGTAAATGTCCCTTTCTTCAAATAAGTGGGGAGTCATTCAGATAAATCATCAGTTAATGAGGAGACATTTTAATTTTAATAATTACATTAAAATTTTTTTTATTAAGTAGTTTATTGTCAAATTGGTTTCCATACAACACCCAGTGCTCTTCCCCACAAGTGCCCTCCACCATCACTACCACCTCTTTCCCCACTCCCCCTTCAACCCTCAGTTCGTTTTCAGTATTCAATAATTACATTTTTAAAAACTAGATCTCATTTATACTTAACTATCAGTTATTAACTTTTATGTGTTTATAATTTTATAAGATAGTTCAGAAAGGTGAGTGTAAGATTTAAAAACTCACAGATCCAGGATGGTCCAACTAACTATTATAATGTTGCTATTTTGGGGTAGAAACAGGATTTTTTTTCTTTCTACCTTTTCAGACATTAAGATGTCTAAAATTCTACCAACTGACTGGCTGTTTTAACATCCGCTTTATACTGTCAAGCAATCCCTTTGTTTTGAACTCTGTGTTAGAAGGGAAAGTTTCAGTCTAAGAAGACGAGGCTTTACATTGATTTAATTTAAGAAACACAAAGACAAGAGTAATCAGAGCTAATGAGGCTTCTGGTTTATAAATATTATTATGTTAGAGAAATAAAAACTTTAGAAAGCCATGAACAGTTTTTATTCCTAGAGAGTTTTATTTTAATTTTTTGATTGGGATTTATCTTGTCTTCATCTTCCAAATAGCAATTTTTAAGAGGCCATAATGTAAAGAAAATTTAATCTAATTTAAACGTCAGAATGCTAACCTTGAAAGAACCAGTTTCATGTTAGAACATGCTTATCAATTGGAGGATATGATTATCTTGAAATAATTGTTTAAGACACTGAATCACAGATTGTTGAAATTGGAGATGCTCATTCAATGTGAGATTATATATTCGATCAATTACCTGCGTGAATGCACATATCCCAAGTGTAAGATTTCTAATTTGAAAAATAAGCTACAAAAGCTTGTATGGCAACCAAACCTACAAATAAAAATTGCAAAGTATGTGGGAGTGGTTGAGACTTGCTTACGAAGCAAAACCTGAGTGCAATATTTCCACTTGAGACTAAGAGTGAATTCAAGGTAATGGTAAATAGATTAAATATTTTGGAGGAAGAACACAGAGTGAGAAAAGAACTTTTTCTCTGAAAATGGAGTACTATAAATTGACAGCTAAAAATCCTAAATTATTTCCACATTTTCCTAGATTTAACTTGCAATAGATAAGTATTAAAATTGGATATCTAGAGTGCTTATTGTATGACTAAATTGATACATGAATATATGTTGCTGAGTATTTAAGTTATCCTTTGAAAATTAAAGTTCAAAGTTATTATTCATGTGAACATATAAGACTTTTAAAAAACTTTTTTAACATTTATTCAATTTTTGAGAGACAAAGAGAAAGAAAGCATGAGCAGGGAAAGGTCAGAGAGAGAGGAGACACAGAATTTAAAGAGGGCTCCAGGCTCCAGGCTGTCAGCACAGGCCCCAACGCAGGGCTTGAACTCACGAAACTGAGCTGAGCTAAAGTTGGACACTTAACTGACTGAGCCACCCAGGCACCCTGAACATATAAGACTTTTAATCTCAAGCACTAAATTATAACATAATGTAAATAACACCTTTACATGTTAAAAAAAATACTAATGAAATAATAGTGGCCTCATTTTCTTCATGAGAAAATTCAAAGATCTCAAAAAATAACTTCAGTTTCCAACAGAAGCATATAGATGAACTACTGGATTAGTCAATATTCTCCAGACAAACAACCAATAGTGTGTGTGTGTGTGTGTGTGTGTGTGTGTATGCATTTATTATAAAGAATTGGCTCACACTATTATGGAGACTAAGTCACAAGATCTATAGGTTTGAGTGGGTAAGCTAGGGATTCAGAAGAGCAGACGGTGTGGTTCCAGTCGGGAGGCCAGCAGGTGGGAGACCCAGAAAGAACTGACGTCCTAGTCAGAATGGAGAAATTTTCTTATTGGGAGAGGGTTAACTTTTTTATTCCATTCAGGTCTTTAATTGATGGGATGAGGCCCATCCACATTACTGAGGATAATCTGTTTTATTCAGTCTGTTTAAATGCTAATCCTATCCAAGAATATCCACTCAGAAATACCCAGAGTAATATTTGAGAAAATATCTGGGCAGCCCTTAGCTTAGTCAAGATGACACATAAAATTAACCACATGAGAATGGTGACTGGAGTTGTTGGTTACACTTCTCAATTCAAATGTCCTCTGCATTGAAATGGTAGCAGAGTGGGGAAGTCACAGCATGACTGAAGCATGCCTGTACTGGAACCCTATCTCATTAACTTACTCCCTGCATGGCCTCAGATAAGCAACAACTATGTGTTTCTGATTCTTCATTAGTAAAGTAGAGATAATAACAGTCCCTATTTCATACTGCTATTATTGTTATGAAGGGTAAAGGAGATGTTGCATGCAAAGCACCTGGAAGAAAAACTAGCACATAGTAGGTATCCCTCAACAGTGTACAATACTATATAAAAGTCACTGAAATAAAATTCTGTTTAAAAATCATTGCTTTGGGGCGCCTGGGTGGCTCAGTCGGTTAAGCCTCCGGCTTCAGCTCAGGTCAGATCACACGTTCGTGGGTTCAAGCCCCGAGTCAGGCTCTGTGCTGACAGCTAGCTCAGAGCCTGGAGCCTGCTTCGGATTCTTTGTCTCCTTCTCTCTCTGCCCCTCCCCCTCTTGTGCTCTGTCTCTCTCTGTATCAAAAATAAATAAAAAACATTTTAAAAAATTAAAAAAAAATAAAAATCATTGCTTTATATATTTCCATTATTTTAGGCTTGGTTTTTTAAGTTTCACACATAAGCCCATACTTGTGCACTTGCTCCAACAGTTTTTCTTCCTAAGTAGCACATGTAACAAAACTCTTCTAAAACACATTGACACATTCATAACACAAACATATTTTATATGTACATTGATCAACAAACATTGAGTAGTTATTTGCCAGAAACAGTCTCCAAAGAGAAGAGTAGGACATGTTCCTTTTTTCAAAAAATCTTTAGTCCAAATGAAAAAACAAATTAATATACAAGATTCAAAAAAAATTAGAAAACAATTCAAGACATTATTAAAGTGCATTGAGGACTAGAATTCCCACTGTGCTCTAGGGCAGCAAGGATTCCCATTCCCCCCACATTCCTGCGTCTAAGAAGAGCTACAGATTTGCAAAACTGGATTTTAGGTTTTGTCAGGAGGATGGGTAAAGCAAACAGAAAGCTTAAAAAAACAAACAGTCAAGCTGGGTTTTGATGAACACAATGAAGAGGTGGGAAATGGAGGAAGAAAAGAGGAGGGGAAACAAAATTCTTTGATTTGAGTGTCCAGGATGCGTGGGTGGTGGAGCAAAGACCCAGAGGAGCTACAGAATGGAGGGCATCGATATGGGTGGGCTGGTCGTATTCTCTTACACTTCATCCCACTTTTTCCTGTGCTGCAGTTCACCTTTTCCTTCATCCTACTCTTTGGTTTTGCTGAAGCCTGAGCCCAGGTTTTGATGCCATGCTCTACTTGTGCTTGTCCCCTCATTTTTTGGAACAGGCTCATGACTGGACTCCCTCCTGGTTCAACACTATCACTGATCTGTGTTATTGAGTGAATCATCTCTGACATGCCCCCAGAGATGCTCTTTCTTAGATGGTTGAGTGTCCAAGTCTCACCTGACAAGCCTTGACCCCAGAGTAAGAACAAAGATGGGTTGATGTTAATTACTAAATAAGATTGTACCATAATGATACCTTACGTTTATTGTTAACTGTGGCTACAGCTATAATTGCTTTTTAAAAATATATTACTGTAAGACAAATAGCATTTAGGATGATTAAAGGGGAGAGAAGCCCAAAAGCAAAAGATTATAATAGTCAAGTGGCAAATTACAAAGTCTTGTAAAAGGAACCGCTCTGAATGGAAATTGGGGCATGTTGGGAGATGCCTGGAAAAAGAACCAGCAAGCTCTGGTAACCGCAAAAGGAAGTGAGGCAAAATATAACTGGGGGCAGTCAGCATTCACTCTGAGGTTCTAAAATGGCTAATGGCAGGACACTGATAGACATAACTGTGAGATGTGATGGCTGAGAGTGGAAGAAATGGTAGGGACCCAAACTGATACCATAGTTTGTGCGTGCCGTGGTCAGCTTGATGCACTGATGGCAATATCTTGCAGAACTAGGGTGGTTGAAGATAGAAAACAAGACAAGATTTACTTGAATATCTTTCTAAATGTTTGCTGAAACATTTAGATCTGAAACTGCTGCCTCAGTGAAGAGAAAATGAAAAAAAAAATAATTGCATCATTGCCATGCCTCTAAAGAGATATTCAAACAATTCGTTAAAAATTTTTTTTTTCATGTTTGTTTGTTTACTTTTGAGAGAAAGACAGAGAGGGAGAGACAGAGCACGAGCAGAGGAGAGGAAGACAGAGAGGGAGGGAGAAAATCCCAAGTCTGTTAGTGCAGAGCAGAGCCCAACATGGGGTTTGAACCCACAAATCATGAGAGCAAGACCTGAGCTGAAATCAAGAGTTGGAAACTCAACTGACTGAGCTACCCAGGTGCCCCAAACAATTCTTAATTTATGAAGAACTACATGAAGACTTTTAAAAAAAGATACGATGGTTTCTAAGGTTCCCACAAAGAGAAAAATGTAAAATAAACTCTCTGTTGACTTTTTGCTCTGACTACGGTCACTTACAGATGTTTCTGGATTTCTTAGTCGAGGGCAGTTTGTTTATGTAAGGAATATGATCACAAATCATCACTTAGTGTGTTTTTTTAATTCAGATTTTAGAAATAAACATTTGTTAATGCCCAGTAATGTCTCTTAAAAGTCCAAAAATCAAAGGGAGGATCATTTGGCAAAATAAGAAAACAAAGGGTATGCCAACTCAGGACCAACTTTTCTGAAATGCTGATATTTATCCAGTGGATTCGAGGACTGAATAACCTGCATGTTAAATAAGGTAAATCTTTGAGAGTTTAAATCTTGCACTCTGGGTCCAGTGCTTTCTGACATTGGCACTTCTGTGATGGAGAGTCAGTTATTGGGTTTAGCTTTGGGTTATTTCTTTCCACGAGCTATGGAATTCATAAAGCAATGTCTATTTTAAAAGATTTTCAAAATGACATTTTTGACACATCCCTGTGTGCAAGGCTTTCTGTTGGGTTCTTTTGCTAAAGGGTCAGGTTTTCAAAATACCATTCTTTTACAGTGTAAACAGGAAAGATTTGGAGTGGGTGGATTAGTCAGAGGATGGAGCAGGGAAAGGCATTTGGGGATGGAGACTTATTATGGAAGTATGAAGTGAGAGAAATGACATTTCTTGGCTCAGTTCCCAGCATTGTTTGCTGGAAGCGTTTTGCGTGTGGAATAAGCAGTGTTCACACCCACAATACCATTTTCTAATCAACTGGTAGAGCATTGAAGTTTATATGTGACAGTGTTTGGGAAATTACAGTTCCAAAGGGCTTTATTAACGTTTGGCATACTTGCCAAAGGCAAATATAAAGAACATATGCCACACTGAGGAACCTCACTATTTTCCCTCTTGTCATCTATATAAAATGAATACACTTAGCCAAAAGCAAACCAGTAACTTTTCCTTACTTGTTTTGAAGACTAATATAGCTCACTCCTAGTTATCAAATGTGTTCCAAAATAATTGGCGGTGAGTCGTGAAATAATCTTCATCAACTGAGTATATGTTAGTTGAGCGGTGTTTTCAAATCTTAAGGCAAATTTTCCATCTCTCCAAACCTCAATCTTGTTAAGTTAGGCAGAAAAAAAAAAGGGAAAATAAATTAAATCCAGCTGTGATCATTCTACATACCTCTGCTTAACCCTAGAGATGTTTATGAGGCTCTGAGGTTTCAGGGAACATGTTATGAAGAGTCATGGCAGACTCTTTCTTGTTTACATTGAAATTCCCAGTAAGAATTTGAGACTGCAATAGCTGTGAGGAAAACAGGAAGAGGGGCCTTTTGTGACACTTAACCTCTTTTGTAGCTTTCGGTAGCAGAATATCAGAAGAAAAGGCATGGGACCAGACGGTTGTTAGAGGAATTTTGAGAGGGATGGTTTTACATTAAAATTCAGTGTATTCTCTAAAATAGCTAGCTAAGATTACCTCTATTGTAGTAACTGGTGAAGAACTGTGAGTACGGAGGCATAAAGACAATTGGAATGTAAGAGAGAGCTAGTGTGTTTCGTAGATTAAACCTTCCGGTAGTGAGGACAAGAATGTAGGTTTTAAGACATGGGAGAATATTGTCTGTGTCTAAGGAAAATACAAATGACATAGCTTCCAAAAACCAAAAACACTAGAAAGATGAGTCAAGCTAGAACCTGGCCCTGCTTTTGAAATATGGCTGTGTTCTTCGCTTCCTTCCCAAATCAGGCCGGCAAGAAGGGCCAAGGTGATTCTTCTAAATTCATCAGAGGAGGATGTTGAAACATACTAGACTTTGATTAAGAAGCTGTTCTGTCAAAAAATTGATGGCCAGTTATGTTACTGTCCAATTACTCAGTTTTTCCTGGACACAAATATTTGCATTTTTTAGTAAGTTAGAAATCACCATGAATCAGATAGTGTTAATTTCTTTTCAGCTCTTTCTCAAACTGATGTAGGAGAAGGTGATCAGAGAGACATTGCAGAGCCTCCTCTCATGACCACGGTTGCTATTTTATTAGGAAGAGCTGCCATGGCCAAGTACCATTTTCCTTGTATGGACTTGTGTCGAGTGCCCTTCAAAGATCCATGCTTGGTGGTTTTGTACCAGCTCAGCACTCAGTGGCTGTTCTCAAGGGAAAAAGTTGTGAAACTTCACAAACCTGAGTTAGGATTTGAGAGCCTGGCTGCCCAGTCATGGTTCATGGTCAAATGCCGACAGTTGGCACTCAAGGAAAGCCTATATCAGAATGAAAAACATCTTATTGAGGTGGATTGCCAGTGTCAGAAAGGTGAAGGGCTCCCTCCCAACCCACCAAATTCCATTTAAATATTTTTTCCTTAAAAAAGAAATTGACTGTCAGTGAAAATTTGAAATGCAGAAGGGAAAGTTTCTGGAATAAAGTTAAAAAAAATCCACACATTGGAAAAGAAAAGAAAAAAACATATTTAGGTCAATAATGAATAAAAATTAAATTGGGGATAAAGAAAATCATAGGATATCAAAATGGCAAAAGAAACAATGGAAGATATAGAGAAATACACAATAAAACAGACAAAATAATTCTACATACTTAAGCATTTTGAGTATTCGGTTTCTTCCTATTTTTGCCTTTTATGTGTTAACTAAATTTGAAATATTTCTAATGATGGTCAATTTAATATTTTTACTGGCAGATTATGTTTTTGGCCAAACTTCCTAAAGCTATTTACAGACATTTTCCTTCGCCTGCCTATAAAAATGTATCACTGGAGTATTTTTAACAGCAAAGTCTGTATGAGACAGTCTACTTTCTTGACCTGTCAGATACTTGTGGCTGCTTCTAAGTAGCCTCATTTGTAGGCTCTTGCTTGTGGTTTTTCTTCCCCTAGTTGGCGTCATTTTATTTGAAAAGAAAAATGTAGTAGTGTATTCATTGAGGATACCCCACATATGGCTAAAACGTCACTTTACATAATTTCAGGCCACAGCAGGCATTTTGGTTCCTCCCAGTAATAATTTTTTAGATCTAAGTGTTCCTGAAGGAGGATTTGCTTCCTCTTTGGTACAAACTGAAGCTGCTGTTGCATTGTGTTTTATTTTTCTTCAAGTTTCAGCATGATTTACAAGTAACAGCAAAAAAAGAAATATAACCTTTTCTTTTTTTATAAGATAAGCTATGGGGAAGGAGTGTCTTTGCAAGGTTATAGAACACCACCCTCTTCCTCCAAACAAGAATACGGTCCCATTTTATAGATCACAGATGGCCAGTAAGTTTCACTGCGTTTGCTGATCAGTTCTCATTGATCAATTCTTTGTGGGTGCTGGAGAATCATATTGAGAAGGGTCCAAAGGTTTAGTTCAGGCTCAGCAAGAATGTTGTGATTTTAAAAACTTCAAGAATTTTTTCAAAAATATTAATGAATTTAGAAGAGTTATGGTTATATTTGGCAAGAAGAAATGTTCTAGTCAGTAAAGAGGACAACGATGCACATCTCTACCTACTAAATAGTATTTTTTCAGGTAAATACATTTGTTTAATTTTTTTTGAACATTTATTTATTACTGAGAGACAGAGAACGAGCAGGGGAAGGGCAGAGAGAGGGAGACGCAGAATCCAAAGCAGATTCCAGGTTCCGAGCTGCCATCACAGAGTCCTGACATGGGGCTTGAACTCACAAACTCAGACCATGATCTGAGCCAAAATGGAACGCTTAACAGACTGGGCCACCCAGGGGCCCCATATGCATTTGTTTTTGTAAAGATCTTCAAGGTGAGCTGTTGTATTAGTCACTCATTCACTCATAGCTTAGTAGTAATTACACAAGTAATCTAACTTCTAGGTAGGATCAATTGAGCTGTGGGAACTTGATTATGGAGGAAGAGAAGGAGCGGTAATTTGTGGGCAGGAGACACCAGTAGGCTTCCTAAAACGTAAAATTCATTTGAGACATTTTGGCTCTCAAGGTTGCCAATGTCTTATCTAGGTCACTGATGAAAATATAAAATAGAACCAGGCCTTGGTTTGACACCTGCTAAACATTATTTATGTCTTAAGACAGACATCAAACCATTTGTAACCATTCTATTTATAAGTTTCCTGAGCACCCTTTGGAGTTTCCAAATATAAACTATAGTAGTGCTCTGGGCACTTAACTGATAGCTTTGCCTGAAAGTATAGTCTCTGCCTGAATTAGCAGAGGACTCTTCTTTCAATGATACCATGTGCTTTCATCTATAATTCTGGGGAATGTGGAAATTATTTGAGACAAAGATTGACAAAGACTTGTATTTTAGTTACAGGTGACTCTAATAACTATGTACTGATTGCTTAATCTCTTTGGACCTCAGAAAATGAAGGTTATCCCAGATTGGTGTTTCCTAATGTCAAATTCCAGAGCATTCTATCTACTGCCAAGGTCCCACTAATGCATATACAACCAGAACTATATGACTGAGTACCACCAAGACATGTGAAAGGTTGTGGAGTTATAATGTTCCAAAGAGGACTTTGGAAAAGGGTGAGAATCAGTGACATAGGCCTCGGACAAGCTTCCTTCTCTCTCTGTTAGCTCTCAACTCATAGACTCATCTTCTACATTTGACAAGAGTAAGAATAAACACTTCTACTCCACACTAAGATAGTCTTGGGGTATAAAAAGTATAGTCAATTTCTGACTATATGATGGCTTCTTACTGCTGTCTTTTGAGTGAGTTTGTTTTCTTTAGTTTAGCATTGCATATGATCTTTATTATATTTGGTATCTTCCCTGATAGTAATTAAACAAGGATGGCTAGGTGCCTATCTATTTGATTCAATTTAAATGTTGTACTTCAGTTGATAAATTCCAATGAGAAGCAGGGGCAGAGTGTACAATAAGTTACTTTCATAAAAGGTGAACTTTGACTTTCATCAGACACGAGTGGTGGAGTTTCACTGTCAGCTAACATGAACTGTGGAATCTTGGCTTTCTGTAGAGCCGCATGGCACCAGATACCTTTTAATATTGCCAGGAAATATTTTATCGATGATGTCAAAACTCTCAGGACATTTGAGCTAAGAATGCACGTTACGTACTCAGTAGGACACCCAAGAAAGTTGCTCAGGTCATACAGACTGTATTTGGAACTGCTGTCTTTGAGAGATCAAACTTCTACTGATATTCTAAAACTCTTCATAGGAAGAACAAGTGTGGGGAGCTACGTACAAACTTATGTCAGATTTGTTAATTGATGAATGCCAGGAACTGTGGCATTTCTTAACTGAATGGAGAAAGAAAGATACACATTTTCCATTTCTAAGAGTTGGTGAGGTTTTTTTTTTAAAATGACCATAAAATATGATATTTCCATCTTAAAGCTGGGAATTTGGTAAAATAATACATAAATTCAATGATTCCCTTCTTTCAGACTCCAGACCTTAGGCCATAGGTAAGGGGTAGATTATGGGTTTACTTCAAGGGATTCATTAACTTGCTCAGGCAAACAGCCTAAACTGTTGACTGACTAAAATATATATTTTGCATATCTGTACTGTTATTTTTTATATGTATGTTGTGGCAGTTAATACAAAATTAATTCACTAAAATGCATTCCTGATAGTATCTTTTTAATGTGAGATACATGCATATGTATATTTAATATGCTGATCTTAAAAGAGCTCAAGAGGGGCGCCTGGATGGTTTAGTCGGTTAAGCATCTGACTCCACCTCAGGTCCCGATCTCACGGTTTGTGGGTTCAAGCCCTGCATCAGGCTCTGTGCTGTCAGTTCTCTCTCCCTCTGCTCCTCCCATACTCATTCTCTGTCTCTCTCTGTCTTTCAAAAACAAATAAATGTTAAAAAATTTTTTTAAAAGAGTTCAAGAATTATTACATGGGATTCTGTGCAATTTTTTTTTGAGTCGTCACTTTGAAAAGGTTGCCAACCAGTATCTTAATGGATTTCAGGTAGAATGACAAGCTGGTAGAGGGCTATTTTTGGCAAACAGTCTTTCTTATTGCAGCTGCCTAAGTGCTAGGATAAAGGGCAAAGTGTGCTTTGAGAAGAAGCAGTTTTAACTAGTCTTCCACAGGTCACAGACTACATTTTACCTGCAAGAACTGTGTTTGGTGTGAGCAATGATTTCTCTCCCAAATCCAGGGTATCACCTTACCTCTGAGTTATTGGACCAAAAACCAACCAAACAGACAGATAATAAAAACGGCTTACTCTATTTATTCAATCTCACACTCTCAGGTATTATACCTATAAATGACTGGTATTATGGAGTTAAATGAAACTACATAACAGATATTGCTATGAAAGGGAGAAGATTATCAAGCATTAGCTGGAAGGAATACTGAACAGCTGGCTATAGCTAAAGGAAGTTACACTTAAGTGAAGCTTTAGTTATGGCAAGTTTGGGGGCTACTGCCCTCTGGTGGTACCCTCTCTCTTATACTGCAAGTGCCTTGGACATTTTCCTGGGAGGTTTCCTTATTTGTTCAGACCATTAAAAAAAGTTAGTTTGCTATCAATTGCCAATCTTATCTTCATTCCCTTTTTCAAAAGGCACATACTTATATATACTTTAATTTTATTTTTATAAGTTTATTTATTTTTGAGAGAGAGAGAGAGAGAGCACAGAAGAGGCAGAGAGAGAGAAAGACACAGAATCCGAAGCAGGCTCCAGGTTCTGAGTTGTCAGCCCAGAACCCAACACGGGACTTGAACTCACAAACCATGAGATCATGACCTGAGTCGAAGTCAGACGCTTAACTGACTGAGCCACTCAGGTGCCCCTATATACTTTTATATGGAGAGTTTCATTTGTTGCTATCATAGGTTTTTGCATTTAACCAAAAATATTTGTTAAATATCTATTATGAAACCACCTAGATGCATAAAGAGCTCATAAAAGGAGCATAAGATTGTTCTTACCACTCCTTAAGAAACTTTTAATATAGATGAGTATATGCACAAACATAAAATTTATGGTAATAATGTATTTGCCAGAAAAACAATTCTATGATCTTACATGCTTGACTCACCTGTCATTAAAATGAGACAATCTTCAGTGTTTAGCTAATTTATTGAGAAGAAAATCATAATGCTAGAAGAATTACAATGTTGGGGTGCCTGGGTGGTTCAGTAGGCTAAGCATCCCACATTGACTCAGATCATGATCTCACGGTTCATGAGTTCAAGCCCCTTTTTGGGCTCTGTGCTGACAGCTTGGAGCCTGGAGCTTGGAGCCTGCTTCAGATTCTGTGTCTTTCTCTCTCTATGCCCCTCCCTTGCTTGCACTCTGTCTCTCCATATCTCTCTGTCTCTAAAAAAATAAATAAACATTAAAAAAATTTTTAAAGAAGAATTACAATGTTAAATAAAATTGGCATAGTTACATGTAACAGAGAAGGATACAAATGGAGGAGGGTGTCATTGTCTTGGTAAGTTATTCTTGAGCTGTCATATTTACCTGTTGCTCTGCTTGTAAGAAGATGAAAGCCTGCTAAGCCATCACTGATGCTTTTAATTCCTTTTCCAGGTAATTAAAAATACATTGCAGGACTAATTGTTATTATCATATTGCATGAAGTTGTGAGCACATTTTCTTGTACAGAAGTATCCAGAAAATGTCTGGCTTCCCAATGGATTTATAGCTCATGACTCCAGATTCCTTGGTCTTTAGAGATAAAGTTATATGTTCAAAACAGGAATAGAGGTTTTTAAATTGTTTCTCTAACCATGTTCAGTAAATTCATAGCATGTAAATAAAATCTTAGAATTTGTACTAACGATTGCATTTGATTGTGGAGCTACGCATTGCACTGGCCAGGAAAAGGCACTGTTACATATTTTTAAATATCCCCAAAGATTTAAAAAAGCTCATCCGTGTCTAGAATGACTCTCTTCTAAATTTTAATATGTAGATATATTTGATTTTGAATGCTCTCATGTAAAATTTCTAAGAAATTTAGTGTATTTTACAGGATAAATTTGAACTGACATGTGATATCACAAGCAAAGTAGCTAATGTAGACATTGACTGCACTGATGTAAATATGATATTCAGATCATTACTGTACTCTGTCCCAGTCAGGCACGTGTGAGATGCTGTGCTCTATTCTGGCATCGGAGCTTAATGATATCAACAAATTGCAGAGTAGTCAGAAGCAGGAAAGGTTGGAAGCTATATGGAGAACAGCTAAGTAACCTGGGCAATTGCTCCTAAAATATTAAAGGTGGAATGATATTTTAGCTCTTTACAAGTATATGGAAGACTCTATTGTAAAAGAAAAGATGATGGAAGAGGAAACATATTAAGTCTAAGTTTTTAGTTTTAATGCTGTTATGAAATGATTCTTTTAAAAATATTGTTGATATACCAATTCTAAACTATGTCTGATCTTTAAATGCCTCCATTCATAATTTATGCGGATTTTGCCCATTTAATCTTCTTTTCTACTATTCCTAATGGACCATCTACTCAACTTAAGTTCATTATCCCACATATATGGCATGTTCTGTGTCAGTTCATGCTTTTCTTAAGTTATATCCCTCACTTACCCATTCATAATCCTCTGTCCATAAATTGGTCCCAAAACATCCAAGTCCTATCTATTCTTTGAGACAATTACATGCTATTCTTTCTTTCAGACTCTTCTTATTCTAGCCAAAATTTGGGGATAATTCCTAGAGCATATTTTGACTATCTTTTCCTATTTGATTTTTTATAAGGTATAGTTACAAAGTAATGCTTATTCCATGATATTGCTCATCAATCTCATTCCAGTCAAATTTTATATTGTTGGGGTAGATTGTTGCAGTGATGGCCCTGATTTAGTCATGTCTCCTTGTATTTATGCCCTTGGGTAGACTTACCTATAATGACTCTGGCCCTGGTTACCTGACATAATTTGGTCCGAGAGGCAATAAGCAAATACAATGCAAAAAGAAACTTGAAAAATGTTGGGCACTGGAGCTTGCCTTCTCTTGCTGCTTTTGGGAGCCCTGAGGCTAATCTTGTGAAAGACTTAGGTTGTCCTGATGGAGTCATGTGACCCGGTCATCCCTATTTCCTAATATAAAGTCAGTCCTAACCAACAGCTAGCCAGACATGTCGAGTGTAGCTAATCTAGAACCACACCCCCAGGCAACCCAACCAACCTATGGTAACTGCACGACAGAGCCCAAGCGAGACCAGCAGAACAGGCTGACACTGCCAGCCGACATTACCAACTCACAGAATTGCTAGCTAAAGGTATCGTTGTTGCCCTAAGTCACAGTATCAGACTTGAGAATGGCTTGTTTTGCAGCAAAAGCTAGCCAATAAAACAGTTATTTATTAGCTAGTTGTTAGTTGGGTATTAGATCTGCCTCAGCATCTATACTGTGAGTTATTTGAGAGCAAGAACCAGGAAGTATTTTTCTGAAATCGTCAGGATTTTAGATAATGCTAGATACACAATTGACACTGCAGTAGACAGTTTGATTGAAATTTTCCACTAATAATTTTAATATTGTTTTGTTAGTACCACAAGGATGAGATCCTGATCATTACATACAATGATGTCACCTGCAGCTTCTACTTTTAGGTAGGATCAAGGTTTTTCTTTTTAAACATAGAATTCATGATATATATATAATCTCAGATTGGATGATAGTTTGTTTTTTTTTAATGCAAAAAATTTAATACTAGTAAGTATATACATCGAGACAAAGAGATGGAGACACAGGGACTGGCAAAATGCTGAATGTTAGGTGAAGAATAAAGAGTCATTACATCAGCCTTGGCAACACTTTTCTACTTCTGTCTTCTCAGGCCAAGGAAACAAAAACAAAGATATACTATTGGGTATTGGGACTACATCACAATAAAAAGCTTTTTTATTTTTTAATTTATTTTTAAAGAGAGAGAGAGGGTGTGTGTGCAAAAGTGGAGGGAGAGCAGAGAGAGAGAGAGAGAGAATCTAAAGCAGGCTTCATGTTCAGTGTGGAGCCTGATGCGTGAGCTTGATCCCACCACCCTGGGATCATGACCTGAGCCACAGTCGAGACTCAGGTGCTCAACAGATGGAACCACCCAGGCGCCTCAAAAGCTTTTGCACAGCAAAGAAACCATCAACAAAACAAAAAGGCAACGTACTGAATGAAAGAAGATATTCACAAATGATATATCTGATAGGGGTTGATATTCAAAATATACAACTTATTACCAAAAAACCAAATAATACAGTTTAAAACTGGGCAAAATAGACATTTTTCCAAAGAAGACATACAGATAGCCAATGGACACATGAAAAGATGCTCATCATCATTACATCAGGGAAATACGAATCAAAACCACAATGACATAGCACCTTACACCACTCAGAATGGCTAAAATTAAAAAACAAAACACAAGAATTAACAAATATTGGTGAGAATGTAGAGAAAAATGAACCCTTGAACACTGTTGTGGGAGTACAAACTCGTATAGTCACTATAGAAAACACTATGGGGTTTCCTCAAAAAATTAAAAATAGAAATACCATATGAGCCAGTAATTCCACTAATGAGTATTTACGCAAGAAATGAAAGCACTAATTCAAAAAGATATATGCACCCCTAAATATTTACTGAAGCATTATTTACAATAATCAAGATATGGAGGCACGTGGGTGGCTCAGTCAGTGAAGCATCTGACGGAGGCTCAGGTCATGATCTCACATTCATGAGGTCAAGTTCCGACAGTGCAGAGACTGCTTGGGATTCTCTATCTCTCTCTGGGTCTCCCCCACTCATGCTGTCTCCCTCAAAATAAATAAACCTTAAAAAAGCTATGGAAGCAATCCCCAATACATATATTATATATATATATAATGAAATATTACTCAACCGTAAAAAGGATGAGAGCTTACCATTTGTGACAACATGGATGGATCTAGAGGGTATTACACTAAGTGAAATAAATCAGACAGAAAAAGACAAATACTGCATGAGTTCACTTACATGTGAAATCTAAAAAACAAAACAAGTTAGTAAACAAACAAACAGCAGCAATAGATCCATAAATACAGAGAACAAACTATTACTTGTCAGAAGGGAGGAAGGTGGGGAAATGGGCAAAAGAGATGAAGGGAAGTGGGAGAGACAGTCTTCCAGTTATGGGATAAAGGTACCATATAGGGAATACAGTCAATGGAATTATAATAGTGCTTTATGATGACAGATGGTAGCTACATTTGTGGCCAGCAAAGCATAACATACAGATTTGTCTGTCATACACCTGAAAATAATGTAACATGGTGTGTCAAATGAACTTCAAAAAAAAAAAAAAGAACCATTATACAATTCTTGTAATTTTTGGATATATTTGGAACTTTAGTTCAAAATAAAATGTGTGGAAAAAAGGGGCAAAAGCCACGACTCACCAAGTAATTTAAACATTTTAAAACAGGTAGGTTGCAGTTGTTTAAAATGGAAGGTCTGTTAGAAATGAAGAATGAGCTGCCAGTTACTCAATCAACTCCGCTGCTATCATTTGTTATCCCAAGGAATTTGTTCTTTAACCCGTGATGAAGGACTGGGGAAGGAAAAGCAGATAACGTTCAATGAATGCTGTAAATTCAGTGGCCAGAAATAAACTTGGAAATCTTCAGACTAACCAGATCATCTAATATTTGCACACTGTACAAATAGATACTAAGAACAAACGATGTTGAACACTATTCCCAAATACAGTGTGGCGCTAACCTGCCATTCCATTCTAAAAGCACATCTCCCTGCAGTGGAGAGCTACTTACTCTGCAATTAATAAATGATAAAAGAGAAGAGAGATTGCATTGCAATATTTTTCTTTGAGTAGGAGACCCAGAACTGAAAGTTAAAACATTCAGTGAATTCCTGAGTTCTGAGTATTTTTCTATGTGGACTGAGCTACGGGATCCTTAGAAGTTTAGAAGTTTAGAACAGTGACCTCAATTAAAATTTATTTTAAATTCCTTGACTTTTTTTTTTACTATTGTATACATGTACAAGTAAGAAAAATGATAATTTTCTGGAAAACTTCTGAAATGCTACAGACTAATTTGAGATATTTCTATTTCAGGGACATTTTTTATAGTAGGAACTTGAATCCTTAGTTTCAAGACATTAAGGATACTGTTTTATTAAAATGCATAAGTAAAACAAGCAAAACAACCTGAAATTAAACTTCTAGTGCTTAATTCCAAGTGCTATAAGAGAGAGAATATTTACTTTAGGTATTTTAGGCATTGATTTCAACATTTTTTTCAAATCATTGACTTTGTTAAGAAGTATCGCTAAAAAAGGTAAACTAATTTTATGCTTATGATATATTAAACTCAAAAATAGTAGCCTCATCCCTAGCTATTCCTAAATAAAAGAACAGAATTCAAAGATAGGAATGTTTAGTTTTGCTGCAGTTGAAATTATTAAAGATAAATGAGAAATACATGGCCCTGTAACAAAATTATTGTTTGAGATAGATCAGAGATAGGAAATTCTGGTTGAAATAGAATTTTC
>NC_043700.1:119679246-119732048 GCF_006229205.1 Suricata suricatta
TCAGTCGGTTAAGCCTCCGACTTCGGCTCAGGTCAGATCTCACATTCATGGGTTCGAGCCCTGCGTCGGGCTCTGTGCTGACAGCTAGCTCAGAGCCTGGAGCCTGCTTCTGGTTCTGTGTCTCCCTCTCTCTCTCTGACCCTCCTTCTCTCATGCTCTGTCTCTCTCTGTATCAAAAATAAATAAAACATTAAAAAAAAAATTAAAAAAAAAAAGAAATAGAATTTTCTTTAAAAGTATGCTATGCTTTTTATTGCTGATGGGAAATATGGCCACAGATAAGATAAAATCTTCCTGTTTCTTCTATATCTATGCAGCATGCTGAGTGCAAAGGCAAATGGCCCCAAAAGTGCTGGAATCGTTACTTAGCGTCAGTTAGCAAAATCGTAATGGGAACACACTTCCGTGAGAACTCTTTTAACGTGACAAGTTCAAAGAATAATGGAGTTAGTAAACCAAGTATACAGAGTAAAGCTCTCTTGAGAAAAATAAATAAATAAAAGCTTCACATATAGACTTTTAAAATATTTGCCTTATAACTTGAAGTAAGGTAGAAGGGAAAAATTTTTCTCTGAAAGGCTCAAAAATCTGATTTGTTGTATGTTTTGTGATTCCCCCCTTATATAGATAACTGAATCATAATGATTGTTATTTTAAAATGTATTTAAAATAAATAAATAAAATAAAATGTATTTTATACTTTCTGGCTGAGTCCAGGTGCCACACACGTGACTGTCCCTGGTTCAGCTCCATTTTTTAGCCCTGTCACTGGCTGGAAATGATGAAGTATGTCCCGGTTTCTTCCCATTTGTAGAACGGAGGTGATGACCAGAAATGACAGATGGAGCTTATACTAGTTAGCGTTTAAGTAAAAGTCTTAAGCTCCAAGATTGTGTGTGAATTTGAAGAATGAGGAGTGGACTCTTTATTAACTTTCTCTTTTCCTTTGCTAATCAATTTTTATTAATCAACCATATGTACACTTAGGAATTGGCAAAGTTTAATTATTTTCTCTTACCTGTTAAATAAGAACTTTTAATAATTGTAAACCTCTGAATAAATGAAGCTTAGTATATCCTTGTAACTGTTATTCAGGGAGCTATTTTTTCCCCATGCATCCTGAATCATTAACTGTTAAGTTTTAATATTTCATATTTGGTTAAGAAAGAGGCAATTCATTATTCTGTTCATACATCATTGGGCTTAGAATACTGTCCTCTAAATGGAAGAATAAGAGTGCTATTCATCTCAACTGATAATAAGTTGTAAACATTTGGTTTCTAAATTATGTCATTCATTCATTCAGCACATATTGAGTAAGTATATGCAATGTGCCAGGCATTTACTGGTGAGGTGACAATAAAGAAGACACACACCTCACTCCTATGGGTTTCACATCTTAGGATAAAACTAAGTGTGTAGATAATTATAATACAGCCATACAACTCAAGTCTTTTGAACTGGAAAATTTTCCAGGGAAAGTTGTATCTCAGCTAAGAACTTAGGGACATATAGGAATGGGTAGCTAAAAACCAGACATAGAAGATGGAAGAGGGGCGTAAGTAAAAAATGAAAATGCATAATGGGAGGTATCAGCCTTTTTAAGATCCAAAAGTTAGAGACAGCATGATGTGAGTCTGGACAGGGATGGAGTGAAAAGAGATGAGGTTGGTGATATCAAGTATTAAAGGCAATGCCCACACTTTTTAGGATTTTGAGCTTTACTCTAAAGGTAATGAGCAATCATTGTAGATTTTTAAAGTAGGGGGTTGACAACATAAAAATCGCTTTGTCTGCATTGGAAATGGATCAGAGCAGAAAAGTACTATTAGGAATACTGTTAAGAAGGTGTTGCAATGATTCCAACAAGAATGATAGAGACTTAAATCAAGAGATAGGGGCATCTTGGTGGCTCAGTTGGCTATGCAACCGACTCTTGAATTCGGCTCAGGTCATGATCTTGCAGTTCATGCAATTGAGCCCCCTGCTTGGGATTCTCTCTTTTTCTCTCTCTATGCCCCTTTCCACTCATGCTCTCTCTTTCTCTCTCTCAAAGTATTTTAATAAATAAATAAACTTATAAAAAGGGTATAAGATTTAAAACCAAAAAATTAAGAAGAAACAAACTGAAAGAAGGGGTTGTCTCTCATTCCAGACTGTAATTTTCTGGGGTCAAAATTTCCATTTCTACAGTAATCCTATTCAGGTCAGGATAAATCATACCTATTTGAACCAGTCTGTCATTCTCATCTGAAAAAATGTTGGATTGGTCCCATAGGATATTTTTCAAAAAGCCATGCTATTTATTATTTTATTGTTCCTTAAGTGCTTGCCAATTGATTTTCTTTTCTTTCTTTAAAAAATTTTTTTAACGTTTATTTATTTTTGAGAGCCAGAGCCAGAGCATGAGCAGGGAAGAAGCAGAGAGAGAGGGAGACACAGAACCTGAAGCAGGCTCCAGGCTCCGAGCTGTCAGCACAGAGCCCAATGTGGGGCTTGAACCCACAAACTGAGATCATGACCTGAGCTGAAGTTGGATGCTTAACTGACTGAGCAACCCAGGCACCCCTGCCAATTGATTTTCTAATGATTAAATATAGTTATTTGGAGGGAGAAGTTGTTGAACTTTTAAAAAAAATGTTTATTTATTTATTTTGAAAGAAAGAGAGCAAACAGGGAGGGGTGGAGAGAGAGAGAGAGAGAGAGAGAGAGAGAGAGAGAGAGAGAGAGAGAGAGAGAATCCCAAGCAGTCTCCATGCTGTCAGACTGGAGCCTGCCATGGGCTCACTCAAAATAAACAAATAAACATTAAAATATACATACATACATACATATGTGTAATAAATCAAAGGATAAAGAGAAGTTGAAATTTTTTGGGGAAATTTGGAAAGTAGATTCTAAAAGAATTGGTAATTATTTATTTTATTTATTTTTTTTACTTTATAAAGTTTCATATTTTTTTAACATATGCAATTATTTTCCATCATTTAGAATTGGTAATTATTTAAAGAGACAGAGCAAGAGTGAATAAAAATTGATGCTTAACGATTTTTGCCAAGGCAACTGATGGGTGGTGGAAATATTAATAGTTATATGTGTTTTATAAAGCACAAAAGAGGAATTCAGTTTTGAGATATGAAAGCCTTCAGCCTATAGACTGTAATTAAAACCTAGAATATGCCTGAAGTCATCTGGGGCATGTGTAGGTCAAAAGAAGAGGAGGCCTGAACATCACCATGGGGATCAACATAAAAATGATGAATTAAACAAGATAAACCTGTATAAAAACTGAGGTGGAATTCCCAAAGAGACATGAGGAAAACCTAGGGTCCATGGTGCCAAGGGAGTTAAGAAGCCATTGTTACCAATGTCAATATCATATGGGACTAAGTAATATGAATTCCAAAGAGTATTTTCATGATTATTAATAGTTTCTGCCTTGAAGATATGGTTTTCCCAGTCTTGCAGTACCTTCCTTTTTTCCTTGAGCACCCACTTGACCACCCTTTAAAAGCAATTTTGGAAGCTAAAACAAATGTATTCCATTCATAAGTATTTCAATGATGTCACTGCAATATGTGTATTGAGATTTTTTTTTAAATAGCAGTTTTTTAAATTTAAATTTTAGTTAACATGTAGTGCAATATTGGTTTCAGGAATAGAATTCAGCGATTCATCGCTTACATACAACACCCGGTGCTCATCACAAGTGCCCTCCTCAGTGACTATCACCCATCTAGCCCACCTCCTACCCACCTTCCTCCATCAACATTCATTTTGTTCTCTATCATTAAGAGTCTCTTCTCAAGGTATCTAGGTGGCTCAGTTGATTAAACATCTGACTTCCACTCATGTATTTGTGGTCTTGCCAAAGTTTTTCTTGTGGTTGACTTCAAGTTTCATAACTTGTAATCTGAAAATATGCATGGTATGATCTTGATCTTTTATACTTGTTGAGGGCTGATTTGTGACCCAGGATGTGATCTATTCTGGAGAGTGTTCCATGTGCACTCAAAAAGAATGTGTTTTCTGCTGCTTTAGGATGAAAATTTCTGAATATATGTTAAGTCCGTCTTGTCCATTGTGTCATTCAAAGTCATTGTTTCCTTATTGATTTTCTGAGTAGATGATTCGTCTATTCCTGTAAGTAGGGTGCTAAAGTCTTCTACTATTACTGTATTATTATCAATGAGTACGTTTGTTATTAATTGATGTATGTATTCAGGTACTCCAAGTTGGGGCATAAAGATTTAAAATTGTTAGCTATCCTTGATATATAGACCTCTTAGTAATGATATAATGCCCTCTTCATATCTTGTTACAGTCTTTGTTTTAAAATCTAGTTTCTCTGGTATAAGTATAGATACTCCATCTTTCTTTTGAAGTCCATTAGCATGATAGATGGTTCTCCATCCCCTCACTTTCAATCTGCAAGTGTCTTTAGGTCTAAAGTGAGTCTCTTGTAGGTAAAATATAAATGGATCTTATTTCTTCAATCAATTCTGATATCCTATGGGCATTTAGCCCATTTAAATTTAGAGTGATTATTGAAAGATATTAATTTAGTGCCATTGTGTTACCTGTACAGTTGGTGTTTCTGGTGATGTTCTCTGGTTTTTTCTAGTCTTTGTGGCTTTGGCCTTTTTTTTCCCCCCTCTACTCATGGAGTCCCCCCTTAAAATTTCTTGCAGGGCTGATTTATTGGTCATGAATTCCTTTAGTTTTTGTCTGGGAAACTCTATATCTTTCTATCCATTCTGAATGACAGCCTTGTTGTATAAAGAATTCTTTGCTGCATCTTTTTCCCATTCAGCATGTTGAATATTTCCTGCCATCCCCTTCTGGTCTGCCAAGTTTCAGTGGGCAGGTCTTATGTGTCTCCCTTTGTAGGTTAAGGACTTTTTGTCCCTAGCTGCTTCCAGAATTCTTTATCTTTTTATTTTGCAAGTTTCACTATGATCTATCATGGTGTTGATCTGTTTTTGTTCATTTTAAGGGGAGTTCTCTGTGCCTTTTGGACTTGAATGCCCTATTAGGGATGTTCTTAGCTATAATTTGTTTAAATACACTTCTATCCCCTCTTCCCACTCTTCTTCTTTTGGGACCCTTATAATATAAATATTGTTTCATTTTATGGAATAACTGAGTTCCCTAAGTCTCCCTTTGTGATCTAATAGTTTTCTTTCTTTTCTCAGCTTCAGTACTCTCCATAATTTTATCTTCTGTATTACCTGTTCTCTACTCTGCTTCTTCCATTCTCATTGTGACTATATCCAGCTGGTTTTGCATCTCAGTGATAGCATTTTTTATTTCAGCCTGAGTAGTTTTTAGGCCTTTGATCTCTACATAAAGGGTTTCTCTGGTGCCTTCAAGCCCAGCTAATAGGACTTATGATTGTTGTTCTAAATTCCTGTTCAAATATATTACTTATATCTGTTTTGAGTGAGTCCCTGTCTATGATTTCTTCTTGACCTTTCTTTTGGGGAGAATTCTTCCATCTTGTCATTTTGGCCAAGTTTCTGTCTTTTGTGTGTTTTGAACACTTGTTATGTTTCCTGCACCCGAGAATAATGAAATATTAAAAAGGGGTCATACACTGTCCAGGGCCTGGGACTTCAGAAAATATTCCTTTTATGTGCTGTGGGCATTATGCTGTTGCATTTTGGCTGTTCTTTCCTACTGGTCAGTCATCTGAAGAGTTCCTCCTTGCTTGCAGTGGGAAGTGTTTGGACCTTTAATTTGATGTGCTTTGATTTGTTTGTTAAAATAAATCTCACACCTGCCACACCAACTCCCTCTACTGTGGAGATCCTTTTGTCAGTCCTCAGATTGATTGTTCCAAGTAATCTGACCTTAATACAACGCAATACAGTGTGTGAGGGATAAAGAAAGCCCAGGGTCCTCCTACTTCTCCGCAATCTTAACTTCTCCCCAGAATTAACATTTTAATTTGAGCATCCCATTTTACTTCCCTCTCTAGACCTCACTCAGAGGTGCATATATGTTAAACTATTAGCTAGGAGCTTAGTTGGGTTCTAGAGCAGAAGAAAAAACGCTGTGTGCAGCAATAGAGTTATTAAGCTAATTAGTTAGAACTCAGATTTTGGACTCAATGAGATGAGTTTAAATCTATTTCTACACATTTAGCAGCTATGTGGTGATAAATATCTTAACTTCTCAAACTTCAGTTTCCTTATACCTGAAAATTGAAGATAATAATAATAATAATATGTATCTTCCAGTGTTTTGTAAAAATTAAATATGATAATTTATGTAAAGTGATTAATACATTAATTAAGTAGTTACTTCTTAATATCATTGGCTTCATTAACACATTATAACCAATTGAACTAAATGGCAAATAATCTGGTAACTTTTGCTCTGGTGATTGTGTCTCATAAAAGCTGCAAAATATTAGTATGAAAATCCATGAGTAAATGCAAACTTGAACACTGCTATAGACCAAAGGGACCTAACAGACACATACAGAACATTCCAACCAACAGCAAGAGAATACATATTCTTTTCAAGTACACATGAAACATTCACTGGGACAGATTATATTAGGCCACAAAGCAAGTCTTAACAAATTAAAAAAGATAAAATATCAGATATGTTTTCTGACCACAGTGGTCAACAACCAATGGGTCAAGAAAATTAAAAGGGAAATAAAAAAATATCTTAAGACAAATGAAAAAGGAAACACAATATAACAAAACTTACGGGATACAGTAGAATCAGATCTAAGGGGGAATTTATAATAACAAATGCTTATATAGGCATTTAGGAAAAAAGAAAAATCTCACATAAAGGAATTAACTTCACAATCTGCAGAACTAGAAAAAGAATAATGAAGTAAACCTAAAGCTAGCAGAAAGAAGAAAATATGTACACCGAAAACTACTAAATATTGATTAAAGAAATTGAAGACACAAATTAGGAAAGAGACCCATGTTCATGAATTAAAAAAAATTAATATTGTGAAAATGTTCACACTTACCAAAGTAAGCTACAGATTTTTTTTTGAGGCCCCCCCCCCCGCCACACACACACTCACCCGCTCCTCACCGGGCCTCAGGATCCCCACGGAGCCAGCGGCCCGCAGGCCTCAGACTGCAGGCTTTCCTGCCACCAGTGTAAGCTACAGATTAAATGCAAACTTTAATGGCAAAATTCCAGTGGCATTTTTTTCCAGAAATAGAAAAAAAACCCTTCTAAAATGTATATAGAACCACAAAAGACTAAATAGCTAAAGGAATCTTGAGCGCAAGGAACAAAGCTGAAGGCATCAAACTTCCTAATTTCAAACAGACTGCGAAACTATAGTAATAAGACAACATGCACCTGGCATAAAATCAGACATATATAGATCAGGGGAATAGAAAGAGAGCTGTATAAATAAATCCATTCACTTATGGTCACTTTGACAAAGGTGCCAAGGACACACAAGGGGGAAAAGACTGTCTCTTTAATAAATGGTTTTGGGAAAGCTGGTTTTCCACATCTAGATGAATGAAATTGGGCCTTTATTTCACAAAAATCAATACAAAATGGAGTAAGAGACTTAAATGTAACACCTGAAACAATAAAACTATTAGAAGAAAATAGAGGGGGAAAAACTTCTTGACATTGGTCTAGGTAATGATATTTTGGATATGATCTCAAAACTACAGACAACAAAGGCAAATTGGGATTGCATCAAACTAAAAATTCTTCTGCACAACAAAGGAAACAATAGAGTGAAGAGACAATCTAAGGAATGGGAGAAAGTATTTGCAAGACATACATCTGATAAAAGGTTAATATCTCAAATACATTAAGAACTCAAACAACTCAATAGCAAAGAAACAATCCAATTAAAAATGGCCAAAGGATATGAGTAAATATTTCTGAAAAGAAGACACACAAATGGCCAAAAGATATAGAAAAAGGCTCTGCATCACTGATCAGTAGGGAAATGCAAATCAAAATCATGAATGAGATATGACCTCTTATTTATTAGTATGCTTATGATCAAAATACAAGACATAGCAATTGCTGGCAGGGATGTGGAGAAAAGGGAACCATAGTTGGTGGGAATGTAAACTGGTGCCGTCACTATGAAAAACAGTATGAAAATTCCTCACGAAACCAAAGCTGTTAACTATGATATGATGCACCCAGATCCTACTTCTGGGTAGGAGGTGAGGAAATGAAACTGGGATCTTGAAAAGATATCTGCACCCTTTAATGTTCATTACAGCATTATTCATAAGAAAAAGATATGAGAACAGCCCAAGCATCCATCAGTGGATGAATGGATAAAGATGTGATATATAAATACAATGGAATATCATTCTACCATGAGAAAAAAGAAAATCCTGCCTTTTGCAAAGTCATCGATGAATCTGAAGGACACTATGCTAAGTGAAATAAGCCAGACAAAGAAAGACAAAAACTATATGATCTCACTTAAATGTGGAGAGTAAAAGAAACATTGAACTTATAGAAGAAGAGAGTACAATGGTAGTTATCAATAGCTGGGAGAGGGGTAGGGATAAAGGTTGGGGAAATGAGGAGATGTTGACCACGAGGTACAAAAAGTTGTATCCATTACAGAATGGATACAGGTATGACTGAAATTGGAATTCAAAAATATTATTATTATTTAAGGGGCTATGTAAACCACAAACAAGTAAGATGCTATTCTTTTTATTAAATTTTTTAATGTTTTTTAATGTTTATTCATTTTTGAGAGAGAAGGAGAGACAGAGAAAGAGGGAGGCACAGAATCTAAATCAGGCTCCAGGCTCTGAGCTGTCAGCACAGAGTTTGATGTGAGATCATGACCTGAGCTGAAGTCCAATGCTTAACCAACTGAGCCACCCAGATGTCACAGCAGGATGCTGTTCTTAAGATTGTATCTTTATCTCTATTCATCATTTTTGGAATTAAAGATGGTTCAGCTTGTGAAACAACAACATTAGAACTAAAATAGCACATTCAACATCACTAAAATGAAATGATAAGTGGATATAAGCAAGCTTTTTGAAAACACCAGTTGAGTCTACGGCCATACCATCCTGAATGTGCCCGATCTCATCTGAAAACACCAGTTGAGTTCTAATTCTTAGGCATTCGCTCACTTCTTATCAGTTTCTGATATCAGTGGAGGTTCTACCATTTACACTGCTGTTGAAGTTCTGTGATTTTCACAGCAGTGTGAGCACAGCTGTGTTGATTATGAAGGTTAATTTGTATTTGTTAGATAAAGGATAGACTACAAATGGTTTTCAAAATCTGTTTCAGGAAAGCACTGCAGAAGTTGGCTGGAGGGAAGGATAAGGGTGGAAAGACATTCACCTCCTTCAAACATAATAGCTTTTATATTTTTTTATATTTATATATTTTATTGGTTTCCTTCCTTCCTTCCTTCCTTCCTTCCTTCCTTCCTTCCTTCCTTCCTTCCTTCCTTCCTTCCTCCTTCCTTCTTTCCTTGATTTCATTTCAGCAGAAGGTTCCAGGTCGACAACCAGTTTGAAAACTCTATTATGGACAAATACAGTAACCAAAAATCCATGAGATATTATTGAGTATTTATTCACCATGTTTAAATACTCTTTAATGTAATGGAAAAAATTTCACTATATAATATAAAGTGAAAAAAGCAGGAAATAAATCTAAATGCAAAATGTTCCCTTTTTTTGTATGTATATACATACACACACAGATGTAGATATTAAAAAGAACAGAAAGAAATGCCAAAATATTAACTGTGATTGCCTCTGGGGATGGGGGTGGGATATTATGGTAGAATGTTAGTTTATTTCTTGCTGAATTTTCTGCAATAAACATGTACTAATTGTACAATCTGAGGGAATAGATGTTTTGAAAACCAACAATTTCTTGAAGGACAATATATACTAAAGTATGATTTCAATAACAATCTTTGGTATTTTTGTTTGAATTTAGTGTATATTTTCAAGAGTCTTCATTTGATAAATACTTTTCATGTGATTTTAAGTTTTGAGGTATTTTTGTTAGCCTATACATTTCTTAACAGTATTAAATAATATGCTAGTAAGGCAGATTTTACACATTTTGAAATAAAAGTATAAAAGGAATAGCGAGTGACTTTTTTTTTACAAATATAGCAGAAAGAAATAAAAATTACTATCACTTTAGCATAAGTTAATGAAGCAAGGGTGCCAGCTTTTCTAGTCTTATTCATGCTTATCTTACTCTACAAAGAATTCACTAAGTGTAGTCTGTATCATCCTCTTGCTATTTTGATAAATCCTTTCAAAAATTTCACTGCCACTTCTCTTTGATTAGACTTTCTGCAAAAGTTTAAATTTTGAAGGAAAAACCAAGACATTAACTTTGATAGAGATAATTATAAAAGTATGCTATTACTCAATTTGGGTTAAAAATTTTTTATTGAAACTACCTTATTGGAAATGCAACCTTGTTTTAAATATAAAAGAGGAGTCATTCTTTCCTGTAGTGAGAAAACTCCTCAAAGAGAAATATAATTCAGAGTCTCGAAAAAATAAATTTACTTAAAGGAATGCTTAAAATAGCTTTATCGTCTTTGGTTCCAAAAGAATGACAGAATAGACACAGGATACTCTTTACAAAAAGCCCTGGTGTATTAAAAGAGTAATCGTGTCCACTTGCCAACACCAAGCTAGATGACCAGAATGAGTCACCAAAGTCATAGAACAAATGGCTAGGAACATAGTAGAGAGAGCTAAACCGGCACATCCAATCAAGCTTGACTTTTGAAGACATGATCTTCATTAAAGGAATAAGTCAATGGCTGGAATATGAGGAAATTTTAATTCTATGCTTTTTATCCAAAATGTTACATGTAATACTGGGTATGTCAGGTAAAAGTCAGAAGATGTCCACTCCATCCTTACAGTTATAGAAAATATAACTGCTTGGATATATATTTTTTTTTTGGGGTCTTAGGGCATTTATTCAGCAAACAATTATTTTCCCCACTCCCTTGGGATTCTTTTTTTTTTTTTAATTATTTTTTAAAATAGTTTATTGTCAAATTGGTTTCCATACAACACCCAGTGTTCTTCCCCACAAGTGCCCTCCTCCATCACCACCACCTCCCTTCCCCCCTCTTCAAGCCTTGGTTTGTTTTCAGTATTCAACAGTCTCTCAAGTTTTGTGTCCCTCTCTCTCCCCAACTCTTTTTCCCTCATCCCCTCCCCCTGGTCCTCCATTAGGTTTCTCCTGTTCTACTGTTAGACCTATGAGTGCAAACATACGTTATCTGTCAATCACTTGAATATTTTTATGACATTCATTTTAAATGGCAGAGAAACACAAATTAAACCTTATATCTATTTTTATATTCTTTAAAAATAACTCAATTCAGTCACAATCTTTCAGCCTTTTTGAGTGTTACTGTGGGATGGGGAAAAAATGAATGTCATTGAACTGAAACCCATTACTTTGGTGTATGTGTGTATTTGTGTGTGTATGTTCACCTGTCTGTGTGTATATGTGTGTATTGACAGATAAGATATTTAAACAATAAGACTAAAACCAAGATTCTGAAAATAGACTCCAGTATACCCAAAGTTAGAATTATATGCCTCATGTTTTCCTAGTAAGGTGAGAAAGCTAAACCTCAACAGTTTTGTTTTTATAGTTTCTTTTTTCCAACTGTAACCTGAATCAAAAAGGAAAATTGTAGATTCTAAATAATGGGGAATATTATCGAAAGGCCAAAAGTTTTACTGTTTTAATAGCTAAAATCTTTGTTCAAAGAATGAATTTAAGCAGTATTTTGGAAAAGAAAAAATTCATTTACCTATTATTTAAAACATAATGCTGTTTAATATATTTTCTACACCAAATCTTAATGAACATATAGAGAGTATTTGGAAATTTAGACATCATAATGCAATCTTTTGAAATCAGTGTTTAAGAGTGGAAGATTTTATTTTATTTTTTTAATGTTTTATTTATTTTTGATACTGAGAGAGACAGAGCATGAGAGGGGGAGGGGCAGAGAGAGAAGGAGACACTGAACCGGAAGCAGGCTCCAGGCTCTGAGCTGGCTGTCAGCACAGAGCCCGACGCGGGGCTCGAACCCACGAAGGTGAGATCTGACCTGAGCCGAAGTCGGAGGCTTAACCAACTGAGCCACCCAGGCGCCCCAAGAGTGGAAGATTTTAATGTCTCATAAGGAAGCATGCGTGAAACCCATAACACTGAAGGAATTTTGTGTGATGCCATCTGTAAGCATCACAACATAATCCAAACAGCTGTAAGCACGGGAGTCTGGTAAGTACTGATTTATATTTATTTTGTCGCCAATTGCAAGTGACAGGACTGAGTAGCTAATGTAATGCATTGAACAAAGGCATGTTATGGTTTTCTAAGGATTAGGCTTTGAACTCCATGCAGCCACATGGTTGTAATATGTTTCCTTAACTAAATGCATCAAAACTTCTGTTAGTGGGTATGACAGGCAGACTATGAACTTTAAATCATGAGAGTTTTCAAAAGGTAGCTGTTCCATATATATTTGTTGAATAAATAAAAGTCCTACGTAGATGGCTAAGAGAGTAATTGAAACAATTCCTAGTATTTTAGATCTGTTTCTATTTCCTTTACTTGAATTTTTTATTCATTTCCTGTTTAGGTTGTTAATTACAATACATTTATATTTCATCTTTTTCTACTTTGTTAAGCAGCTTTTAACGTCCTAAATACATATGTTTGTAAAGATGCATGTTCGCCCTACTCTTTCTCCTAATGTCTTATGTTTATGTCCCATATTAGAGTTTGTAAATTAATTTTTGTGCTTTGATTTTTAGTGTTATTTGTTTTTGAGAGAGAGCACAAGCAGGGGAGGGGCAGGGACAGAGTGAGACAGAATCTGAGGCTGGCTCCTGGCTCTGAGATGTCAGCGCGGGACCTGATATGGGATTTGAACTCAGAAACGGTGAGATCATGACCTGGGCTGAAGTGAGACCCATAACCTACTGAGCTCCCAGACACTCATGTGCTTTGGTTTAAAAAAAAAAACCGTTTATTTATTTATTTTGAGAAAGACAGAGAGAGGGCACTCACACAGTGGGGGGGAGGGGGCAGAGAGAGAATTTCAAGCAGGCCTCGATTCTACAAACCGTAAGATCAGGACCTAAGCTGAAATTAAGTTTAACACTTAACCCACTGAGCCACCGACGTGCTCCTGTGCTTTGATTTTAATAACATTTCTATTGATACAAGTAGGTGATATATTGTAAGTTCTATTTTACAGGTAAGGATACAAATTTAGAAATGTTAAGAGACCTGTGCAATCTTACATAACTAGAGGTAAGCTTTCATTAGGCCTTCTGACTCTCAACAACTTTTTTCCTAATATCAGTGTAAGTCAGCATTTCTAAAAATTCAGTTATGATATTTCTATATATTTCTGTAAGATTTTCAAAGTAGGCATAAATGAACATAATTTGGATGAAAACCAGTATGTTTTTATATTCAGTAGTTTTACACATAAATAGAGAACAAGGATATTTATACAGGGTTTTTCTTAAGCCAAAAATGAAACATCTTTAGCCACTGATTGTTCTTTAAAAATGAAAGTTCATTTATTTGCTATGTTGAGCACTTCCTTTCTATGTACTGGACAGCATGCTAGAATGTAGATGCATGTGAACACACACACGAATGTATCATACAATTTTGCCGCTCCCTTACTTCAGAAGGTGTCCTCTTCCACATCAGGAAGAGGGTGCTCGACTGAGCACCTGAGGAACCTGATTTAGAAGAAAGAGGGAAGGAGATTTAGTAGAGTAAGCCAGGTACTCTCCAGGAGGTGCTAGAATTTCTGCTCAGGAAAACCGTCAACAACATCAGACAGCTCAGGCTGAAGTGACAGATGTGCAGCAGAGGACAGGGATAGAGAATCAGCATTAATTGATATTCACACAGATCATGGCAGGCATTCAGTAGAGGGGACTAAATGAGATGGTGAGTGTAAAGCGCCCGGCCCAGTATCTGACTTTATAAATATTCATTAAATGTTATCTTATACTTTGCAATTTAATGGAGGGGAAACAAGATACAACATACATCATCACATTAAAAATTAAGATATGATGGGGCACCTGGGTGGCTCAGTCGGTTGAGCGTCGGACTTTGGCTCAGGTCATGATCTCACGGTTTGTGGGTTGGAGCATCACGTTGGGCTCCGTGCTGACCGCTAGCTCAGAGCCAGGAGCCTGCTTCAGATTCTGTGTCTCTTTCTCTCTCTGCCCCTCCACTGTTCATGTTCTGTCTCTCTCTGTCTCTCAAAAATAAATAACTGTAAAATAAAAACAATTTTTAAATTAATATATGAAAATATCCTACGAGTGATGTAAAAAATGAACTACAAAAGTCCAGAGAGCTAAGTTTTGGTTGGAGTGATCAGGAAAAGCTTCATGGGAGATGTAGCATTTCAGCTAAACCTCAGGATTTTAGCAGTCAAGATAGTGGGCCTTTCTTTACCTTGTCTTACTTGAGCAAGTTATTTCACTTTCATTTCATTTTTCTCTTTGGCAGAATGAAGGATTTGATCACGTGGGACTAAGGACAGAATTGGATCTGGGGTCTTGCAATGTTATCCATAGTAATAATGGATGTGGTTCAGGGATCACTGAGTCTGTAAACTCAGTGGATATAATGGAAAAATTTGACATCTAAAGCAATTAACTTTATATCAAAGTTGAACAGAATTCCTAAACAAGAAAACAAGAAGAAAATTTATGGATCAACCAAAGTTTGCAAATAGTGCTTAGATACTTTCTATAAAATAGGAGCCAAATGAAAAAAAAGCCTTAAGATAAGGGTAATTATTTTATAGTACATTATTACAAACTGACTCCCCCTAAATCTCATTACACTATATACCTCACTTTTTTTGTATTGCTTTATTGATACATAATTTACATCTATCTTAAGAACAGTTTGATGAGTGGGAGCCTGTGTGGCTCAGGGTTAAGTGTCTGACTCTGGCGCAGATCCGTGATCTCACGGTTCGTGGGTTCAAGCTCCATGCTGGGTTCTGCACTGTTAACTTGGAGCCTGGAGCCTGCTTCAAATTCTGTGTCTCCCTTTCTCTCTGCCCCTCCCCCACTTGTGCCGGGTCTCTCTCTCTCTCTCTCTCAAAAATAAATGTTAAAGAAAATTTAAAGAAGAAGAAATACAATTTTCTTTTTTTGGTGTGTGTGTGTGTGTGTGTGTGTGTGTGTGTGTGTGTGTGTCCTATTTAAGAGAGGTTTTCCTGGGGCACCTGGGTGGCTCAGTCAGTTAAACGTCTGACTTTGGCTCAGGTCATGATCCAGCATCGAGCTCTGAGCTCACAGCTCAGAACCTAGAGCCTGCTTCCAATTCTGCCTCCTTCTGTCTGCTCCTCTCATGCTCTGTCTCTCTCTCTAAAATATAAACATTAAAAAAAAAACCTCTATAATACCAGATGTTAAAAAAGAAAAAGCTTTTCCTAACCAAAGGTCACAAGAGCTTTCTCCTATGTTTTCTTCTAAAAGGTTTGCAGTTTAGTTTATTCATTTTGAATTAATTTTTGTTAGGTAAAGGTTGAGGCTCATTTTTTTCCACATGGATACCAATTGTTCAACATTTGTTGAAAAGATTTATTGTTCTCCCATTGAAATGCCTTGGCAACTATGTTGAAACTCCATTGACCACGTGAGTTGATGTCTAGGTCTGTTGCTGGACTCTGTTCTGTTCCACAGATCTGTATGTCTAGCCTTATGCCAGTACCACATTTTCTTAATTACTGTATCTTTGTAGTTGAATCAATATGTCAGGCAGTGTAAGTTCTCCAATTTTCTTCTTTTTTAAAAACTGTTTTGGCTGTCCTAGACACTCTGAGTCTTCATATAAATTTCAGAATTGCTTTGTAAATTTCTACAAGACAAGCCAAACAAGATTAAAAGTGTTGAAACTAGAGATCAACTTGAAGAGGATACTGCCTAATTTTAAATAACACGTTTTTTTAAAAAATTCAAATCTTGTATGATAAATTGTCTAACTTATGTTCTGCATTATTTCTCTCCTTCTCTCCCATCCACTTCTTTTTTTTGCCTTTACTTCTCAAAGCTAAAGAGCTATTTTGATAGAAGAGCTAAAACTCATTTGCTCAGAATTGGAAAAGGCCAATCTAAAGGCTTAAGTGTCATTAACAAGGTATTGCTCTTACCTAGTGGCAGCAACTTGATTTCTAATTCATAAATTCTTGTATAATGGTCACACAATATGTAAAAGTGTTCCTGTTGTGGCATTTATTATTGGAATCTTGTTGAATGAGAATTCCATTTAATGAGATGTTGTGAGAGGCATTTAAATCTCCAGTGCTAGGAAAACTTGTACTTGACCTAAACAACCAAAATTATTTTCATTTAATTGATACTGAATTTTGAATTATTCATATTTCCTGTAGGAAGTCAAGAAATTTGTGGCTTAAATCATGGAAAGAGCCTAAATGTTTATCAACTGATGAATGGATCAAGAAGATGTAGTTGATATACACAATGGAGTACTACATGGCAATGAGAAAGAATGAAATATGGCCATTTGTAGCAATGTGGATGGAACTCGAGGATGTCATGCTAAGTGAAATAAGTCAGACAGAGAAGGACAGATACCATACGTTTTCACTCATAAGTGTAAGAGGAGAAACTTAACAGAGGACCATGGGGGAGGGGCAGGGGACTAGCTCCCCTTGGGGGGAGGGAAGGAGACAAACCATGAAAGACCCTTGAATACTGAGAACAAACTGAGGGCTGATGGGGGAGAGGGACAGGGGAAGGGGGTGATGGACATGGAGGAGAGCACTTGTGGGGATGAGCACTGGTGCTATATGGAAACCAACTTGGTGATAAATTATAAAAGAAAAATAAATAAAAAATAAAAAAGGGATTAAAGAAGTGAAAAAAAGAAATTTGTGGCTTACCTCTAGCATTTGTGTAAGAATTTAGTATTTTCAGTATATTAGCTTCATCCTTGCTTTCATCTTACTATCTTACTTTTTCTTGCCTTAATTTTATTTTTCTATTTATTTTGTAGTCCATTTTATGCACTAATTTTTTTTTAACTTTTTAAAGTTTATTTATTTATCTTGAGAGAGAGAGATGGAGCAGGTGAGCAAGGGAGGGGCAGAAAGAGAGAGAGAAAGAGAGAGAGAGAGAGAGAAAAACCCAAGCAGGATTTGCACTGTCAGGGTGGCTCGAATCCATGAATCGTGAGATCATGAACTGAACCAAAACGAAGAGTTGGCTGATTAACCAACTGAGCTCTTCAGGTGCTCCTGCACTTATTTTTTGTAAAGTCTCAATTTCTAATGATGTTGTGTATACATATATATGTGTGTGTGTGTATATATATATATATACATATTTAATTCCATTTCATGATTACAAATTAGTGAGACAACACTTATGCCCATTCTATAAATCATGAAACTAAAGTCTAGACCTTGTTGTATGTTCCCTATGAACCAACTAGCTTCTAGAGAGCAACACATTTCTATTTCAGTAACAGTGAATGTTTAATAGAAATAGCCTTAGCTTAGTTTTCCAACTCCTTCAAAAAAGATGGCGGCACTCAGCAGACCATTGATGGCTGAGTAATTCGCCCTCCCTTCTATCTCTGCCTCCCACGTCTCCAGCTGTGGATATTTGAAACTGCTGCTTCATCACTGGCACAAACGTCTCCTCTGCAAAGGCTGCAAACGCTGTTTCCACCTGCCTCCATGCAGCGCTGGCACTCCATAGCAGCCCAGGGGAGCGGTGGACGGGACTCTTCCAAGCCTTACAGGCTCCACTCTCCAAGGGCAAGATTGGAATCCTTTCTGCTCCTCATTACATCTCCCATGTCATTATCCACCAATCTCTTACAGAAAGTAATCCTACTTCTTTGAGGCTTATGCCTCCTCTTAGTTTCCTTTGTCATTGTCATCTGTCACATGGCCGCTCTCCTTTGTTCATCAAAAACGTTGGCACAGGGCTCACAGTCTTCTCTGCGAGCAGAGTCTTATTGTCATCAAGGTGGATTCAATATCCATAGTGTCTTTGGGTTTTTTTTTTTTCCAGCATTCTGACTTCTCATTTCCTTACTCCCCTTATCTCTTATGGCCTTTTCTCCCCATCATCAGCTACCTCTTCCCCCAGTCACACTCTAAATCTTTTATTTATTATTATTTTTAAAGTTCATTTATTTGAGCAAGAGAGAGGGAGAGAGAATCCCAAGCCGTCTCCATGCTGTCAGACTGGAGCCCAATGCAGGACCTTATCCCACAAACCATGGGATCATGACCTGAGCTGAGATCGAGTCGCAAGTTTATCTAACTGAGTTACCCAGTGCCCCTGGATCTTTTAATCAACAAAATTTTTGATTTTCCAAATCTTTGACTTAGGCATTGAGCACTCTCACCACCATTTCTCATCTTTCTGGCTTGCTTCTTCAACTATTTTCACCTTTTAAAAAATGTTTATTTTATTTTTGAGAGAAAGAGTGTGGAAGCATGGGAGGGCCAGAGAGAGAGGGAGACAGAGGGTTTGAAGCAGGCTCTATGCTGACAACAAAGAGCCTCATGCAGGGCTTGAACCCATGAACATGAGCATGAGATCATGACCTGAGCTGAAGTCGGATGCTTAACTAAGACGCCCAGACGCCCCTCAACTTCCATCTTGGTAACCCTCTGACAATTTTGAACCCTCCAATGAGAGATAAGTCCCCATTTCTGTGTTTTCCCTCCTATGTATTCTCTTCTTCCTATTCAATTTATTTTTCGTGGTCTATAATTTTAAAAACAGTTTTGTCAATGTCACGAACTGTCTTGTTTCATTCTTTGTCTTATCTCTTCTATCTGGCAAAACCCCTATCAGTATGATCATAACTCTTTCCTTTTCTTTTTTCCAGATCTTTATCTAGATAACAGAATAACTGTGGAGAAAAAAATCACAATACAGGGTATATTAGTACTACCAGAGACTTTTTAGTTTCTAAGATTTTATTTTTAAGTAATCTCTACATCTCCCATGGGTCTCTAACTCACAACTCCGTTGTCAAGAGTCTCATGCTCTACTGACGGAGCCAACCAGGTGCCCCAGGACAACCAGAAACTTATGATCATCAGCTTCAACTGGGCTATCAAGTTGGACCTGAAGTTCTTGTGTGTTTCTGTGAGTAACTTGCTTTCTTATTTGGTTAACTATTTCACATTTTCTCTAATTTCCTAAATACCTTAGACTTTTATCCCATCTTCCCTTTCAGCCCAGATGAAGTAAAAACAATCAGCTCCCTGTGGCCTCTCCCAATTCCCGCCTCTCTCTCTCTCTCTTCATTCTGACCTGATGCATCCGAGTCGAGTCTCATGTCTTGTCTTCACTAGTTTTTCATCAGTGCCTTGGAATCCATCTCCTTTTGTCTTTTAAGGACTTTCCAGAATACATTCTGCTTCCTTTCTGCTGTACCTTCAACCTCTCTGCTCTTTCTCAGGCTTTCTCAGCAGCATTTCAATTTGATCAAATATTTCTCAGCTTAAAAAATGTCCTTCTGGGGCACCTGGGTGGCTCAGTGAGTTAAGCTGACTTTGGCTCAGGTCGTGATCTTATGGTTCATGGGTGCAAGCCCCACGGCAGGCTCTGTGTTGACAGCATGGAGCCTGCAGCCTGCTTCATATTCTCTCTCTCTCTCTCTCTCTCTCTGCTCCTCCCCAACTCATGTTCTATCTCTGTCTCTCTCAAAAATAAGCATTAAAAATTTTCAAAAAATACCTTTTCCTCAACTACAGGGCACGCTTTAGCACCAACATTCTCAATATCATTAACAGTGTTTCTGTAAGTAAACCTATATAATATTTTGAGATTCAGCCTCATCAACTTTACTTTTCCCATGTACTGGAATCTAATTGCATTTAAAAAGATTTTCAAGATTCACTAACACCCTACTGCCAGCAGGTGGCTCTGCGTCTAAAAGGGGAATAGAATGTTGAGTTTATCTGTTTTTGACATATTTTGGGCCCTAACCCTTTATCAGATATGTCATTTGCAGATAATCTGATTAAAAAATGAGCAGAAGAAATGAATAGACATTTTTCCAAAGGAGACATACCGATGGACAACAGAAACATGAAGATGCTCAACATCACTCACTCATCAGGGAAATACAAATTAAAACTACAATGAGAGATCACCTCATACCTGTCACTATGGCTAAAATTAACAACACAAGAAACAACATGTGCTGGTAAGGATGTGGAGAAAGGACAACATTTTTGCACTGTTGGTAGGAATGCAAACTGGTGCAGCTGCTCTGGAAAACAGTGTGGAGGCTCCTCAAACAGTTAAAGATAGGGGCACCTTGGTGACTCAATTGGTTAAGCATCTGACTCTTGAATTTTGGCTCAAATCATGATCTCGTGGTTCAGTTTGTGGGTTGAGCCCAGTGTTGGCCTTGTGCTGACAATGTAGAGCCTGCTTGTGATTCTCTCTCCCTCTCTCTCTCTGCTCCTCCCTGCTTGCACGCTTTCTCTCTCTCTCAAAATAAACAAACTTAAAAAAAAGTTAAAAATAGGGGCGCCTGAGGGACTCAGTCGGTTAAGCCTCTGGCTTCGGCTCAGGACAGATCTCACGTTCGTGGGTTTGAGCCCCGCATCAGGCTCTGTGCTGACAGCTAGCTCAGAGCCTGAAGCCTGCTTCTGGTTCTGTCTCCTTCTCTCTCTAACCCTCCCCCTCTCATGCTCTGTCTCTCTGTCTCAAAAAAAAAAAAAAACCATTAAAAAAAAAAGTTAAAAATAGAACTACCCAATGATCCAGCATTTGCACTGCTAGATATTTACCCAAAGAATACAAAAATACTCATTTTAAGGAATACATGCAGCCTGGCATTTATAGTAGCATTACCTACAATAGCCAAATTATGGAAACAGCCCAAGCATCCATCGAATGATGATGAATGGATAAAGAAGATGTGTTATGTATGTATGCATATACACACACACATACATACATATATAGTGGAATATTACTCAGTTGTAAAAAAAAAAGAATAAAATCTTGCCATTTGCAATGACATGGATGGAGGTAGAGAGTATTATGCCAAGTGAAGTAAGTCGGCTAGAGAAAGACCAGTGCCATGGAATTTAAGAAACAAAGCAGATGAGCAAAGGGGCAGAATAGAGAGAGGCAAACCAAAAAACTGACTCTTAACTACAGAGAACAAACTGGTGAGTACCAGAGGCAGGTGAGTGGGGGCGTGGGTTAAATAAGTGATGAGGAGTAAGGAGGATACTTGTGATGAGCACTGGGTGTTGTATGGAAGTGTCAAATCTCTATACTGTACACGTGAATCTAATATGACACTGTGTGTTATGTAACTCGATTTTAAATAAAAACTTTTTTAAAAAGGGAAAAAATGAAACAAAAATATAAATTGGAAGAGCACAAGTAAAATTGTGGCCCGGATTCCTGTTATCCTACTTACTCTGTTTACACCTTAAAGTTACCACCTGAAAGCTGTTTACTATCAAGAGAAGAAGAGAATACACCTGAAGGAGCAAACACATAGAGCACTAAAACAATTCTTTTTTTAAATTTATTTTTTATTTTTTGAGAGACAGACAGAGACAGCACGATCAGGGGAGGGTCAGAGAGAGAGGGAGACACAGAATCGGAAGCAGGCTCCAGGCTCTGAGCTAGCTGTCAGTCAGCACAGAGCCTGACGTGGGGCTCGAACCCATGAACGTAAGATCATGACCTGAGCCGAAGCCGGATGCTTAACCGACTGAGCCACCCATGTGCCCCTAAAACAATTCTTTAAAGGAGGTTTCACAAGAGCTCAGACTTATAATGAGAAGTTTTTTTTTAATGTTTTATTTTATTGCATTTATTTATTAATATAGACCAAAAGACAAGAGAGTAGGACATAAAAAGGAACTACTGTTTTACATTGTTTTCCTGGGGCTAGAGCAGAAAGGCTTTGACTATCACTCATACACCCAACAAATACATCATAGAATATTAATAAAGCAAACATCTCTGCACGCCACCTATCCCAACAAGCAGAACAGTACCTAGCACCTGATGGCTGTATAAATAAATTCCCCATTTTCTCCCACAAGTAACACTGTTCTCATTTTCATGTTTATAATTTTCGTCATTTGCTTTCTTGTCATTGTAGGTTTGTTATGTATATTACCCCTAACTATATACTGTTTCGTTTGCATAAATGATACCATACTATGTGCATTCTTCTGTAACTTACTTTATCGTTGACATTTCTATTTGTGAGGTTCACCCATTTTGAGATATGTATTTCACTGTAGAATATACCACAATATATCATCGAGTTGTCACATTTGATTAATTAAGAACTTAAACCAACTGAGTACAACCAAGGGAAAGAAGAATATAAAATGGATATTGGAATAAGAAGTTACAAGTTTGGGCCTTTGATCAGTTGCAGAAATGGAAAGTGTAGTATTCATACTTCTTGCCTTTTCCTTTCTTCCTTCCCTCTGTTGTTTTACATGACAGGGCTGATAGTGGTTAACTTTACAAATTTGGTACAGACCCACGAGTCTCTGAGATCTACTTCTGACTTTTCCAGTGATTGTGAATGAGACTAGTGGAGGTGAACTGTCAAAAACTGCAAAGGGTATGAGATTTACCCTACTTGCAAATTAACCTCACAGACTTTCATGGGTTCTCTCAACACTCCCGGGTCAGCAATAACAGTTTATTACTCACATCAATAGCAGTAGCTAGAGAATCAGCATTTGGTGTGTGTGCTTGTTCTCTGAGCCTCAGTTTCTATAGGGAAATCCAAAGAGTGTCTAGATCACATCTGCAAAGGCAATGTGTTGTATTCCAGGAAAGGGATCTAAATCTTGTTGTTTTTTTTTTAAGAGAGAGCACGTGCACAAGTCATGAAGAGACTGGGGTGGGGTACAGAGAGAGAATTTTAAGCAGGCACTATGCTCAGTGTCCAGGCTGGTGTGGGTTTGATCTCATGGTGGTGAGATCATGACCTGAGCCAAAATCAGAAGTTAGACACTTAACCGACTGAGCCACCCACGTGCCCTGGAATCTGAATCTTCCATAATGAGCAGAAAACACGCTTCTATTTGCTCCAGAAGAGACATTATATCTACCTTCCAAGGCTGCTCACTGTATAAATGTTCTTAAAAAGAATGGACTTCAGAGATTAGAGACATTGTGCTAAATTCTGACACTTACCTGTGGCATATGACATAAGTACTTAGGTACCCTCAAGAAAGTAGTATTAAGATATATGTGGATATCTATCTCCACTAAGAGCCTCTTTACTCATCAAAACCAGTTTGATTTAATAATGTCATGCTTAATTTAAAAAAAATTTAGCCCACAATCACATGTTAGATTGGTTGTTATGTCTCTTTAGTCTCTTTTAATATGGAACTATCCCCAACATTTCCCTGATGTTCATGACCTTGACACTTGAATATTATGACCAGTCATTTTGTAGAATATCCCATATAAAAATGTTTCCTCATGATTAAATTCAGTATCTCTGGCAAAATTATGACAGAAGTGATGTGATGGTCTGATTGGAAGACAAGAGAAGGGTAGAGAAGGGAAAGAGGCAAGCATTCATTTTGTAAAATTTAATGGATAGAGAATGTATTTCCTCAGACAAAGAATTCTAGGTAAACTTTGACCCATAGAGTCTCTGAGACCTACTCGGACTTTTCCAGTTACTAACCATGGGAACTGAGATATGCTTCATAAAATAGAAACTTCTAAAGTTCCCAAAGACATTGCAAAGGTAATAGTTATAGAAAATTCTCACAGCCAATATTAAACATAACATTTTTATAGGCAAAAATGTCCCCCATTAATATCAGAAGTTATATAAGAATTCATTTTTTTAATGTTTATTTATTTTGGGGAGAAGGGGGCAGAGAGTGGTGGAGGGGCAGAGAAAGAGAAGGAGACACAGAATATGAGGCAGGCTCCAGGCTCTAAGCTGTTAGCACAGAGCTTGATGCAGAGCTCGAAATCAGGAACTATGAGATCATGATCTGAGTTGAAGTCAGAAGCTCAATCAACTGAGCCACCCAGGTGCCCCAAGAACTCATTTCTAATACCAGTAACAACTAAAGCCAAAATATATTGTTTACTTTGAAAATTTAGAATTGGACATTTAGATGTTTATTAATTTTCCCTACATATACGTGCAGAAACAATAATCTTCATACTTACTTGCTGATTTATTCAAAGAAGAAGAGCAGATGCATATAACTAAATTCCTATACTCAGGAACATAAAATAGGTGTTATTTTCTCTTCTTTCAAAAGAAAACTAAAGGATTAAATACATGCAAAGTACAGATAAAATACCATGGTTCTTATAATTCTTTGAGTCAGTCTCACATCTGTTATATAGGCAATTGAAATATTTTAATCATGAGAACAGACTGAGCTAGGGTCTCCTAGAAATAGGATCCTAGCAATAGAGTGATAAGAATACTAACGTAAAAACTGTGAGATCTCATAACATCTCCTCTTGAGTAATGAATAAGGCAGTATTTAATTGTCTAGAAATTCTACAAGGCTGAACTACTATTAGAGACCAGTAAAAATGAGCAACATGCATTTTTTAATGAAGTGAAGGGAAATATTTTTACCTTCCATGGAAAAATGTATTGATATGAGTAAAATTCTCAACCACTAAGACATCAGTTCTCAAAAACAACAACAACAAAAAAACCGCCACAAACCTCCAAAACAACCTCACCTCCACCCCCAAAACACATGGAAATCCACTTGGGTGGAAATATCAAATTTGATTATATTGATCCATAACCATAGAAATTTGAGTTAACTGCTATTCTCTGCAACTCTACATGCACTCATTGCTGACAGATGGTAAGGCACTTTATGTTCTTAAGAGATATCCAGAGAAGGAGACTCTATAATGCCTCTCAGGAATTTGTTCAGTACTTTACAACCTTTGCTGTCAGGAAACTGTTCTTCATATTTGACCTAAATCCCACAAGCCAGAGTTTAGACTCATTTCCTTTTGTTCAGTCCTCGGTGGAACAGCTGGTCACCATCTGCATACTATTTCTTTATAAGCGAGAAGACTGGGGTCACCCACGGTCTGCTTTTATACTGGATCGTGATCCCATTCACTTAACCTGTCCTCATATAACCTATTTGCAAACTCTTAATCACTTAAATTCATGCCTGTGAATTCTAAGTTTTTCATGTCATTCATAAATTGTGTACAAACACTTTAAGGTTTATACCAGAATTGAGAATAATTTCTTTTTTTCTGCTACATCTATGTCCATAAAATCTTGGTATCATACCCCCTTTTAAACAATATTATGTGTTTCCAATATGTCATTATCTGTGTTCTCTGTGATTACCATATTTTTAGCTAAGCCACACATTCTTGAATTCAATTACTGAATTTTTTTTCTTCTGTATTTGGAACACATTGGGAACATGAATCTTTAAATTAAATTCCATTTTTTCTGACTTAGAAAAGTTATTTTACTGTAGTGGTAAATATCTTATTATTCTCATTTGAAAATATCTGATTTTAATTTATATGCTCTACATTCCATTAATATGATCATCCAATAAAGTATGAAGAGACTACGTTCAACATAAATTCTATTTGGCTTCCAGGTCAATGTTACCTTTAAGGACTGTTTTTTTCCCCTGAAAAATATTTCCATTGAAAAATGACATCCTGTAGGCGGTCTTCGGGGAAAACACACACACACATGGTTTGTTTGGGGTGTTCATCTGTGTTGCTGCTGCACCGAGTCTGTTCTTCAAGCATCATTTTCTTTGACTTCTCCAGACAGACCAGGATGACTCACTGTGAGCTTGTGCCATTTGGCTTTTGTGTATGCTGGCCTGTTTTGCACAATTGTTTTGTTGAAGTGTATCTCACTCCTTTTGTATGCCATCAAACTGAGTATAATCTCTCTCAAATACAACTTTTACCATAATCACATATGTGCAGAGGGGTGCCTGGGTGGCTCAGCCAGTTGAACAATGCTTTAAAAGAGGGAGGAAGCTGGCCACGTGGGAGAAGAGCATTCCAAAAGGAACAGCTTATGCAATATCCTACTGTGGGGGCTTGCCAGGCATGTTCAAGGGTGCCATTGTTTCTGGAGTATGGCTAGGGATGGGTGTGTGTCTATGGCAGAAGAGGAATTAAGAGAGGCAATGGGAGATCAGATCCTGAGGGGACCTGGCAGCCATTGTAAGGACTTTGGTTTTAACCCTGAGTATAATGAAGGGACGCATCACTGGATGATTTTAAGCACAGGAATAAGATGATATGAACTACATTTTTAAGGGTCATTCCTATTAGCTTTGTTAAGAATAGACTATATGTAGGGTAGAAGTAGGGAGGCCTCCAAGGAGGCTATTGAATAATTCAATTGAGAAATGATGATGTCTCAAAACAGACTAGTGAGAAGTGGTCCAGTTATGGATTTTTTTTTGAAGGTGAGTCAAAACCTGAAGATTTCTAGATGCTTTAGCTGTGCAACATAAGGGAAAGAAGGAGTAAAGAATAACTCAGGGCCTTTGATATAAATAAATATATAAATATAAAAATCACAAAATCTATAGATAAACCTGAAGTTCAGGAGCATGGATTGTGATGGAAATATACATTTGAGAGTCGAAGTCAGTATGGACAATGTTACTTAAAGTCAGGAGGTGGAATGAAATCACAAAGGGAATGAATGTTGAGAATGGTAGAGGATCAAAGACTAAGTAAGCCATGTGGTAGACCAACATTTCGAGGTTGGGGTGAAGAGGAAGAAAACACAAAAGAGACTGACAAAGAGAGACTTTCGAGGAAGTAGGAGCACCAAGAATGAAAATGTTTAGGTTGCTAGAGGGGAAGGGGCTGGGGGAATGGGCAAAAAAGAGTGATAGGGAGAGGAAAATACAGGCTTCTAGTTATGGAATGAATAAGTCATAGGGATGAGAGGGAATATAATCAATAGGGAATATAGTCAATGCTATAATAGTGTTGTATGGTCCCAGACGGCAGCTATACGTGTGGTGAGCCTGGCATAATATACAGAGAAGTTGAATCTCCGTGTTGCCCACCTGAAACTAATGTAACAATTGGGTGTCAATTGTATTCAAACAAATAAGACTACAGTGCAGAAGAAAAAAATAGTTTGGAAGACAAGTGACTTTTTTTGAAAAAAGGAAAGAAAAATTTTACATAAAAATTTATATCAAGGAGTAAAGATTAATCAACTATATTAAATCCTGCCAGTAGAGCAAGTAAGCTGAAGCAGAATTTATCATTGGATTTAGTAACCATGGAAAGTCATTAATGAATCTTATAAAAAAACTTTCGGAGTAATGATGTGTGAAAGCCTAATTTTGCATCAATTAATGGATTAAGAAGAGAATGGGAGAAGAGGAATCAGGGAAAGCAGGTATAGACAATTATCTTGAGCTTTTTGGGAAGTGAGGGGGGAAGAAGCGTTGTAGTTTTCAGAGGAAGTGTGGTTCAAAGAGGGTTTTTTAAGATAGGAAAAACAGCAGCATTTTTGAATACTGATAGGAACTATTTGGAAGAGAGTGAAAAATTGAGGGTGTAGGGAGGGGTCGAATGGCTGTTCTCAGTTCTTGAGTAGGGAGCGTTAGGACGGGATCTAAGCCCAGGTGGAGGAGTTGGCTTTCTACTACAGCACGATGGTTATAGTTAGCGAAACGGACAGGTGGGAAAGCAGAGTATATGGTTACATTTACTGATGGGTGGATTCCCGTGGGGATGGGAGACTGCGGAGTCATTGAAGTTATTGTAAATGACAAGGTCTATTCCATGATCCTAGAAGTTAGTGGCGGAGGCAGGGTGAGGTACAAGGTCATTGGAGAAGAGCAAAAGAAAAAAACAAAACAAAACAAAAACCCCAAAATGCCAACAACAACAACAACAAAATAAAAACCAAAAAATGCAAAATGGAATTTGCTGACTGGGTGAAATAAGGTGCTGTCACCTTTAGTATGCACTATAATGTTCTCTTTGCTTTGCTTTCATTGCACTCTTACCCAGATGAAAAGTATTTTTGTTGCCTCTAATTAGAGAAGGGAAAAGAAATGGCTATTAAGTTAAAAGAGTCATCACCCTTGCTATGCCTGCTCTATAATATATCTAAATTAAGAACATTCCAACATGGGGCAAAACTCTCCATTTCTAGCACCAGGCACAGAAGTCTGTATAAGACAGGGAAATACAGGAAGTTCTATTGCGGATTTATGATGCCTTGCTTAAATGAGGCTTTGTGGACAGCAAATATTATGAGTTCTCCCTATATTTGGCACTCCCAGAAACTTTTACACCGTGGCACAATGTGCATAGTAAAGTTCGGATGGCTGAACTGTTCACCTCACTTCTATACAGTGAAAGGGAAGTCGAGAGAAGAAAATTGGTGTGACTCCTGGAGGCAGATCAGTTTTAGGGAAAGGGCATATAAAAGCTGAGAATAAGGAAATTGATTCCTTTAAAACTTTCCATGTTCACATTCCCCATGAAAAGTCTTTGGGTGTCCTAGTTTGCAGACGGCTGATATAGATAGTCAGAAAATAAACAATCTGATTCAGAAACAAAACAAATGAACATAGAGGAAGGGAAGGAAAAATAAGATAAAAACAAAGAGGGAGACAAACCATAAGAGACTCTTCAGTACAGAGAACAAGCTGAGGGTTGCTGGAGGGGAGATGGTTGGGGGGATGGGCTAGATGTGCGATGGGCATTAAGGAGGGCACTTGTTGGGGTGAGCACTGGGTATTATATGTAAGTGATGAATCACCGAATTCTACTCCCGAAACTAGTATTACACTAATTGTTAACTAACTTGGATTTAAATAAAATTTAAAAAATTAAAAAAGCATTAAAAACAGTAAGCAACAACAACAACAATCTGGTTCATTAATAGTCTGAAAAAAACTTATGAAAGGTCAACATATTCAGATGAATATTCAGTTCAGTTGAGACAGATGGTAAATGATGGGGCACCTGGGTGGCTTAGTCAATTAAGCGTCTGACTTCTGCTCAGGTCATGATCTCACAGTTTGTGGGTTCAAGCCCCATGTCGAGTTCTGTGCTGACAGCGCAGAGTCTGGCACCTGCTTTGGATTCTGTGTCTCTGTCTCTCTGCCCCTCCCCCACTCACACTGTCTCTTGCTGTCTCTCAAAAATAAATAAACATAAAAAAAAGCAGATGGCAAATGAAACAAAAATAATTTAGAACTGTCCAGAAAGGAAGGGGCATTCCTTTATTTTTTCTATTTTTAAAATTGATTTTTATTTTATTTAATTTTTAATTTTACGTCCAAGTTAGTTAGCATATAGTGCTATAATGATTTCAGAAGTAGATTCCAGTGACTCACCCCCTCTGTATAACACCTAGTGTCATCCAAACAAGTGTCCTCCCTAATGCCCCTCGCCCATTTATTCCATCCCCCCACCCACAATCCCTCCAGCACCCTCAGTTTGTTCTCTGTATTTGAGACTATTATATTTTGTTCCTTCCTTGTTTTTATATTATTTTTGCTTCTCTTCCCTTATGTCTGTCTGTTTTGTATCTTAAATTCCTCATGTGAGTTGAGGTCATGTGATATTTGTCTTTCTCTGACTGACTGATTTCACTTAGCATAATACCCTCTAGTTCCATCCACATAGTTGCAAATAGCAAGATTTCATTCTTTTTGATAGCCAAGTAATACTCCATTATATACCTATAATATATATATTATATATGTATATATACCACATGTTCTTTACTCATTCATCTGTTGATGGTCATTTGGGCTCTTTCCATACTTTAGCTATTGTAGATAGTGCTGCTAAAAACATTGGGGTGCATGTGTTTCTTTGAAACAGCAGACCTGTATTCCTTGGATAAATACCTAGAAGTGCAATTGCTGGGTTTTAGTGTTACTCTATTTTTAAATTTTGGGGATCCTCCATTCTGTTTTTGAGAGTGGCTGCACCAGTTTGCGTCCCCACCAGCAGTACAAAAGAGATCCTCTTTCCCCTCATCCTTGCCAACATGTGTTGTTGCCTGAGTTGTTAATATTAGCCATTCTGACAGTGTGAGGTGGTATCTCATTGTGGTTTTAATTTGTATTTCTCTGATGAGTGATGTTTAGCATTTTTTCATGTGTCTGTCAGCCACTTGTATGTCTTCTTTAAAGAAGTATCTATTCATGTCTTCCGCCCATTTCTTCACTGGATCATTTGTTCCGTGTTGAGTTTGATACGTTCCTTATAGATTTTGGATACTAACCATTTATCTGATATTGCAAATATCTTCTCCCATTCCATCAGTTGCCTTTTAGTTTTGCTGATTATTTCCTTCACTCTGCAGAGGTTTTTTTTTTGATGAGGTCCCAATAGTTCATTTTTGCTTTCCTTTCCCTTGCCTCCAGAGACATGTTGAGTAAGAAGTTGCTGCGGCCAAGGTTAAAGAGGTTTTTGCCTGCTTTCTCCTCCAGGATTTTGATGGCTTCCTGTCTTACATTGAGGTCTGTCATCCATTTTGAGTTTATTTTTGCATATGGTGTAAGAAAATAGTCCAGGTTAATTCTCTGGCGTGTTGCTGTCCAGTTTTCCCAACACCATTTGCTGAAGAGACTTTTTTCCATTGGATATCCTTTTCTGTTTGTCAAAGATTAGTTGGCCATACATTTTGGGTCCATTTCTGGGTTCTCTATTTTGTTCCATTGATAGAAGTATCTGTTTTTGTGCCAGTACAATACTGTCTTGATGATTATAGCTTTGTAATACATCTTGAAGTCTGAGATTGTGATGCCCCCAGCTTTTTGTTTCTTTTTCAGAATTGCTTTGACTATTCAGGGTCTTTTCTGGTTCTATACAAATTTTAGAATTGTTTGTTCCAGTTCTGTGAAGAATGATGGTGTTATTTTGATAGATATTGCATTAAAATGTAGTAATTAAAATTTGGGTAGTATTGACCTTTTAACAATGTTTGTTCTTCCAATCTGTGAGCATGGAATACTTTTCCTTTTGTGTGTGTGTGTCTTCTTCAATTTCTTTCATTAGGTTTTTATAGTATTCAGTGTGTAGGGTTTTCATCTCTTTGGTTCAGTTTATTCCTAGGTACTTTATGGTTTTCAGTGAAATTGTAAATGGGATTGATTCCTTGATTTTTCTTTCTGTTCCTTCGTTATTGGTGTATAGGAATGCAACCGATTTCTGTGCATTGATTTTATATCCTGTGACTTTGCTGACTTCATGGATCAATTTTAGCAGTTTTCTGGTGGAATCCTTTGAGTTTTCCATATAGAGTATCATGTCATCTGTGAAGAGCAAAAATTTGACTTCTTCCTTGCTGATTTGGATGTCTTTTATTTCTTTGTGTTGTCTGATTGCTGAGGCAGAACTTCCAATACTATGTTGAATAACAGTGGTGAGAGTGGATATCCCTGTCGTGTCCCTGACCTTAGGGCAAAAGTTCTTAGTTTTTTTCCACTGAGGATGATATTAGCAGTGGGTCTTTCATATATGGCTTCTATGATTTTGAGGTATTATCCTTCTATCCTTACTTTCTTGAGGGTTTTTATTAAAAAAAGGATACTGTATTTTGTCAAATGCTTTCTCTGCATCTATTGAGGGGATCATCTTGTTCTTGTTCTTTCTTTTATTGATGTGATGTCTCACATTGATTGTTTTGCAGACCAGGCCTGTATCTCAGGTATAAATCCCTCTGGGTCATGGTGAATAATTCATTTAATGTATTGTTGGATCCAGTTGGCTAGTATCTTGTTGGGAATTATTCCATCCATGTTTATCAGGGAAATTGGTCTGTAGTTCTCCATTTTAGTGGGGTCTTTGTCTGGTTTTGGAATCAAGGTAATGCTGGCTTCTTAGAAAGAGTTTGGAAGTTTTCTTTCCATTTCTATTTTTTGGAACAGCTTCAAAAGAATAGGTGTTCTTTAAATGTTTGAAAGAATTACCCTAGAAAGCCATACGGCCCTGGACTCCTGTTTTTTGGGGAGATTTTTTTATTACTAATTCAATTTCTTTACTGGTTATGGATCTGTTCAAATTTCCTATTTCCTCTTGCATCAATTTTGGTAGTTTATATTTTTCTAGGAATTTGTCCATTTCTTACAGATTGCCTGTTTTATTGGTGTATAATTGCTCATACTATTCTTATTATTGTTTGTATTTCTGCAGGTTTGGTTGTGCTCTATCCTCTTTCATTCTTAATTTTATTTATTTGGGTCCTTTCCTTTTTCTTTTTGGTCAAACTGACTAGAGGTTAATCACTTTTGTTAATTCTTTCAAAGAACCAGCTCCTGGTTCCATTGATCTGTTCTACTGTTTTTGTTTGTTTGTTTGTTTTCTATGCATTGATTTCTGCTCTAATCTTTATTATTTCTGGTCTTCTGCTGTTTTGGGGTTTTATTTGGTGTTCTTTTTCCAGTTTAAGGCGTAAGGTTAGGTTGTATATCTAAGAACTTTCTTTTTTTTTTTTTTTAGGAAGGCCTGAATTGCTATATACGTCCCTTTTATGACTGCCTTTGCTGCATCCCAGAGGCTTTGAGCTGTGGTGTTATCATTTTCATTGGCTTTCATATGCTTTTTAATTTCCTCTTCAACTTCTTGGTTAACATCCATTCTTTAGTGGTATGTTCTTTAATCTCCAAGTATTTGTTGTCTTTGCAATTTTTTTTCTTGTGGTTGATTTTTAGTTTCATAACATTGTGGTCTGAAAATATGCACAGTATGATCACAATCCTTTGTACTTTTTGAGGGCTGATTTGCATCCCAGGAGGTGATCTATTCTGGAGAATGTTCCATGTGTGCTCAAGAAGAATGTGTTTCTGCTGCTTTAGGATGAAATGTTCCGAATATATATGTTGAGTCCATTCAGTCCAGTGTGTCATTCAAAACCATTGTTTCCTTATTGATTTTCTGTTTAAATGATCTGTCCTTTGCTATAAGTGGGGTGTTGAAGTCCTCTATTACTATGGTATTATTATCGATGGGTTTCTGTATGTTTGTAATTGATTTATATATTTGGATGCAGCCACGTCAGAACATAAATGTTTACAGTTGTTAGATCTTCTTGGTGGATAGACCCCTTAATTATGATATAATGCCCTTCTTCATCTCTTGTTACAGTCTTTATTTTAAAATCTAGATGGTCTGATATAAGTATGGTTACTCCAGCTTTCTTTTTGTGACCATTAGAATGATAGAGTGTTCTCCATCCCTTTACTTTCAATCTAAAGATGTCTTTAGGTCTAAAATGGGTCTCTTGTAAATAGCATATAGATGGATCTTGTTTTCTTACCCATTCTTTACCTATGTCTTTTGATTGGAGTATTTATTCCATTGACTTTTAGAGTGAGTACTGAAAGATATGACTTATTGCCATTATGTTGCCTGTATAGTTGGAGTTTCCAGTGGTGTTCTCTGGTCCTTTCTAGTCTTTGTTGCTTTTGGTATTTTCTTGTTTTTTCATCTTTTCTCTCCTCAGAGAGTCCCCCTTAAAATTTCTTACAGGGGCTGATTTAGTGGTCATGAACTCCTTTAGTTTTTATTTGTCTGGAAAACTTTATCTCTCCTTCTATTTTGAATGACAGCCTTGCCAGATAAAGAATCCTTGGTTGCATATATTTTCTGATTCAGCACATTGTATATATCCTGCCACTCTTTTATGGCCTCCCAAGTTTCTGTGGATAGGTCTGCTCTGAACCCAATCTGTTTTACCTTGTAGGTTAAGGATTTTTTTCCCCTTGCTGCCTTCATGATTCTTTCCTTGACTGAGTATTTTGTGAATTTAACTATGATATGCCTCGTTGGTGATTGGTTTGTTGAATCTAATGGGAGTTCTCTATGCTTCCTGGATTTTGATGTCTGTGTTTTTCCCTAAGTTAGGAAAATTTTCCAATATGATTTGCTTACATAAACCTTCTACCCCTTTTTCTCTCTTCATCTATGATTCAGATGTTTTCCTCTTTAATGAGTCACTGAGTTCTCTAATTCTTCTATTGTGCTCTTTAAAAAATTTTTTTAATGTTTATTTATTTTTGAGAGACAGAGACCACAATGTGAAGAGGGGAGGGACAGAGAGAGAGGGAGACACAGATCCAAAGCAGGCTCCAGGCTCTGAGCTAGCTGTCAGCCCAGAGCCTGACATGGGGCTTGAACTCACAACCATGAGATCATGACCTGAGCCAAAGCTGGCGCTTAACTGACTGAGCCACACAGGCGCCCCATATCATGTTCTTTTGTCTTAGTTTTCTGCTTCATTATTCTCCATAAGTTTGTCCTCTATATCGCTGATTCGCTGCTATGCTTCATCCATCCTTGCTGCCATGACATCCATTTGAGATCAGAGCACAGTTTTTACATTTTTAATTTTGTCCTGACTAGATTTTACTTCTTGTAACTCCACAGAAAGGGATTCCATGCCTTTTCAACTCCAGCTAGTATTCTTATTATCATGATTCTAAATTCTGGTTCAGACATCTTGCTTGTGTCTGTGTTGATTAAGTCCCTGGCTGTCATCTCTTTCTGTTCATTGTTTTGGAGTGAATTCCTTCATTTTGTCATTTTGAAGGAAGAAAAATAATTAACAAAAAAATATTTTAAAAATTAAGATTAAAAATTAAAAACAACACAAAAATAAAAGAAAGGATGCTACAACCTAAGTATGTATTGGTCTGGTTGTTGAAGGAAGCTTGATAGAATAGAGAAAAAAGAGAAAGAGAAGAAAAAAAAAGGAAAAAATGAAAATATAAAACAATGAATACAACAAAATAGGATAAAATGAAGTCATGAAAGTAAAATAGAATTTTAAAATTTTATTAAAAAGTAAAAAATAGAAAAAATTAAAGAAAAATATTTTTCATAAACATGGAAAATAGAAATAAATTTTTTCTCCTTCTGTATTCAAAAATAAGAAAAGAAAAAGAAAAAAATATTGTATAGATGGACCAGCAAACAGAATGAAATAGGATTGAAATTACATCTAGTTTCCCCTAGAAGTCAAACTATGAAGCATTTTATAGTCAGTCTGTAAACTAAGCAGGGATAGAGATTTGTGGTGTTCCTCTAAAGTGGACCTATTTGGGTGGTGCTTGGTGTAATGGCTCTGTTCTCCACTAGATGGTGTTGCTTAGTTTACTGGGGTGGATCATTGTGGCCCATGTAGGTGTGTATGTGCTCATGTGTGGCAGGAGTAAAAACGGCGTTACCCAGCTATGCAGTGTCTAGGATCAGAACTCTGTGCTCTTGCTGACTGGCAATCAAGCACCCTTCTTTTGTCTCCAGCTTCCATGCATTCCCTGCTTCTACACTGTCTCTGACCAAACTTTCAGCCTGGTAGGCAGCACCTCCTTCCCAAGTTTCATCTCAGACGGGGCTGTGTTTTGAACCCCTCACTTCTGGGGGCTCTGCACTGTGACCCACTCAGACTCACTGCAGGAGGGTCTCGCTGAGCAATGACCAGGTGCTGGCCTGCCCCATGGAACATTTGTGTGACTGTGCTGCTGCAGATACCCAGAGACTGCTGGCAGGTGCCAGACCACCCCAGAAGTTTGCATGATCATGTAGCAGCAGTGTTTCAGGGATTATGGTAAATTACAACACCAGTCTGGCACCCGGCTTAATATCCTTGTTTTAGCACCAGTGAATGTGGCTGTTCTCAAAGGTGAACCTTTGCCTCCGGGTGGGCCACACAGTCTCTACCAAATGTCCTTCAGCAGGGGAACCACCTCCCCACGTGTGGCCTGAGGACCCCTCGGACCTCGCTGTCTGCTCCTGAGTATTTGCCCTTACCTACAGAGCTCTACCAGGTATCTAGCTGTGGAGTTTCAGGCTCTGTGCTCCCCTGTTTATATTCTTAATGGAATTTAAACCCTCTCATTTCTCCCCCCTTTTTTTTTTGTTCAGTCTCTTGCAGTCCCTATCTACTTTCTCCCTTTTTTATTCAGTCTTCTCTTTCTCTCCAGTTACTTTCAGGGAGGAGTGCTTATCCTGTACTCCCCCCCCCCATCTCTGTCATCTTTCCACAAGCAAAAACAGCTCCCTACCCTTTGTGGTTTCTCTTTCCTCCAGTTTACCTCTCCCCACCATGTGCCTTCTGAGTTCTATGGTTCAAGTTGTGAAGATTGTTGTGTTAATCTTCAAATCAGTCTTCTAGGTGTGTGAGATAGTTTGGTGTTGATATAGCTGCATTTCAGGGATAAGAGAAGCCAAAAAAGTTCCATGCCGTGCCCCCATCTTGGCCCCTCCCTAAGTAATTTATTTTAAAACTTATTTTCATATTAGTAACATACAGTGTAGTCTTGGCTTCATGAGTAGAACCCAGTGCTTCATCACTTACATGTGACACCCAGTGCTCATCCCAAGTGCCCTCCTTAATGCCCATCACCCATTTATCCCACTCCTTCACCCTACACCCCCATCAACCCTCTGTTTGTTCTCTGAATTTAAGAGTCTCTTATTGTTTGCCTCCCTCTTTGTTTTTATCTTATTTTTCCTTCCCTTCCCCTGATCATCTGTTTAATTTCTTAAATTCCACATATTAGTGGAATCATAGGACATCCGTCTTTCTCTGACTGACTTATTTCATTTAGCAAAATACCCTTCAGTTCCATCCACATTGGTGCAAATGACAAAATTTCATTCTTTTTCATCACTGAATAGTTTTCTATTGTGTATATATATCACTTTTCTTAATACATTCATCAGTTGATGGACATTTGGTCTCTTTCCATAATTTAGATTATGATAGTGTTGCTATGAACATTGGTGTGCACGTGCCCCTTCAAGTCAGCATTTTTGTATCCTTTGTATAAATTCTTAGTAGTGTGATTGCTGGGTCATGGGGTAGTTCTATTTTTAATTTTTTGAGGAACCTTCACACTATTTTCCAGAGTGGCTGTTCCGGTTTGCATTTCCACCAACAGTGCAATACGGTTCCCCTTTCTATGCATCCTCACCAACATCTGTTGTTGCCTGAATTGTTCATTTTAGCCATTTTGGCAGGTGTGAGGTGGTATTTCATGTGGTTTTGATTTGTATTTTCCTAATGATAGCGATGTTGAGCATCTTTTCATGTGTCTGCCATCTGGATGTCTTCTTTGGAAAGTATCTATTCATGTCTTCTCCCCATTTCTTCATTGGATTATTTGTTTTCTGGGTGTTGAGTTTGGTAAGTTTTTTTTATAGATTTTGAATACTAATCCTTTTTTTAAATGTTTTATTTATTTTTGATACAGAGAGAGACAGAGCATGAGAGGGGGAGGGACAGAGAGAAGGAGACACAGAACTGGAAACAGGCTCTGAGCTAGCTGTCAGCACAGAGCTTGACGTGGGGCTCGAACCCACAAATGTGAGATCTGACCTGAGCCGAAGTCGGAGGCTTAACCGACTGAGCCACCCAGGCGCCCCATGAATACTAATCCTTTATCTGATCCATCATTTGCAAATATCTTCTCTCATTCCATTTGTTGCTTTTTAGTTTTATTGACTGTTTCCTCCGTTGTGCAGAAGCTTTTTATCTTTTTTTTATTATTAATGTTTATTTATTTTTGAGAAAGAGACAGCGATAGAGACAGAGTGCAAGTGGGGAAGGGGCAGAGAAAGAGGGAGACACAGAATCTGAAGCAGGCTCCAGGCTCCGAGCTGTCATGATAGCACAGAGCCTGATATGGGGCTCAAACTCACAGACTGTGAGATCACCACCTGAGCTGAAGTCAGATACCTAACTGACTATTCCTCCTAGGCACCCGCAGAAGCTCTTTATCTCGATGAGGTCCTAAGAGTTCATTTTTTATTTTATTTAAGGGCCACTTCTTTACAAAAAAAGAAAAACAGTATTGTCCTTTAGGGAACATTTCCATTTGACATTTGACTTGAACTTCATAACAATGTATGACACTTGACAGGCTGGGACAGTTGATCCAGGGATGTCAATAAGCCCATCCACCAGACCAGGACAGACACAAGGAAGCCCATCCCAACCATACTCATTGACAACACAGATTTGGTCCTGTAGGAAAGCCTGTATCCATGGATCTCAACAGTCTTCAAACATAGTTCAAACAAATACCAAAAAGGGCATTAGTACAGAGCACCTGGTTATCCCAAGAGGTTGATGGAGCCTATGATGGAGATGGAAGCAAGACTATTTAGAATTTGAGTCATATGGATAATTGCCATTAGGCAAGAAGCTTATCTTATGGGCACTTGAGCCTCCAGTCAACAAAACCAACAATTTGTAACTTGACTTAAAACTTACTTCTGTAGCTATTACCAAGATATGTTCTTCTATAAAAGAAAAGGATGACAACTCTCACTGATAAATGAGAACTTCTAGTGGGGACTATTTGCTTGATTAAAGCAGAAACTTCTGGACATCCCAGGACATCTCTGCTCTCAGCCAGATCAACTCCTCTGGTTATAGGCCTTTGGTAATGGACTTAATGCACATTCTCCTGATGGGGAACAGTATGGCAAGAATGCCCATAAGTTCAGTAACACTTAAAAGAACATCTGGCATAAATCTGAAGATTATTAATATGTATATTTGCAAGACATTTTATTTATTCTGCATAAAGTTAGTGTTTAATGTGCATATGGACTCCTTACTTAGTTTCAAAATCTATAGTCATAGATTTAGAGATTGAAAGTCATTGTTCTAATCCAGTCCCATCCCATCTTCTTATATTATTTTGATTCCAGGAAGTCCCATTCCCCAGTGGCCAATCTTGAAGCATGTCATCTATGATCACGATCTCAAACTGGGGTTCCTGGAAGAATTACGGGAAAGTCATCTCTACATGTCCTGAAATGTGGTTGTGAGGTGTGTCTTCCTCATAAACTTGGTCTGAACTTTTCTTTTCAGAAAATGACAATATGAAATTCATGAAAACAAAATTCAATGAAATGTTTAAGGATGTGTACATTAGAAAGTGTTTCATCAAGAGCTCCAAGAAAAATTGTAAAGATTAATCTGATAGAGTACTTTCAAAAATAAGAACGTAAATTGGTTTGAATGCCATGATATATAAAAATAGATATCGTTTCATTTAAAGCTATAGTCTCATAAATATGTTTCCCTTTATAGAAAGAGTAAAGGTTTTTAAAAAAACAGGGAAGAGAAAAATGATTACTAGCATTTTCTTGTCTTAAATCAAAGCAGATAGCTATCAAAGTTTCGTTTGTGAGAATAAAAGCATTAGTAAGAATGTGATTAAAAAATTCAGTTCCAAATCCTATTATGTATTTGTTTTGCCATACGTTTGAAACTAGGTTTCTAACTATCTCCCTGGATACACCAGTGTGCTTACAGTGCTTATTTGCAAGGAAAATATCGGAGAAGTAAAAGAAAAATAATAGTAAATGAAACAAATACATGTGTGTTTTTCACATGTAGACAGATTTAATACAAATTGAAGTGTTTGCTTTATTCTTGCCTTCTTAAAACTTTCAGAATACTTTTAATTGTAAAATTAAATGAAAAACATCTAATCATATGTATTAGCATTAAGGCATGTATGGCAGTCCACAAAATACTTAAGCTTAATTTACAAACACGGGAAAACCTGCCGTAGACTGCTGATGACAGAGATTCTCATTTCCTCCCAGCTGCTGATCCTGAAAGCTCTTACCCCTCCCTTGCATCCCTGCTCCTCCCCTTTCACTAGCCCAGATCCTTCATAGCTACTGCCCCCCCAACCCCCAGCCCCCAGGACTACTGTAGCCCAGTCTGTTGCAAGAGATGGGTGAGGGCCAAGCAAAAAGGGAAGCCACTCTCTGGCAGCATTTTTTGTCCCCCTCCCTATTTCCCTAGTGGGCTTGCCTCAGGTTCAGGCTCTCCAGAACTAATCTAAGATTTCCTGTCTCACCCATGGTCTTCCTTTTATCCTCTGGCACAACTTCCACACTAACTTCAACAGTGAAATGCTTAGAATGGCCTTTCTGGGGAAAAAAAATGTTTAAGGAACATTTTGAATTTGAATTTGGCTTTGAAATATACATGATCATACTTCAATCCATTAGGAATAGTACTTGAAAGGTCAATGTTATCACTAACATGGTCTTGTATTTCCTTATAGAGTGAAAGTAAGTAAAAGAAGATAAATAAGAGGCAGAGAAGGAAGTCTTATTTACCAAACCAAACAACAAACAACTAAAAAAAAAGTGGGGGGTGTGATTATTAAGATTAAAGGAGTTGTAGATGGGTTATAATAATCGCTTCAGACAAAATAAGGAATGATTGGGGTGCCTGGATGGCTCAGGTGGTTAAACATCTGACTCTTGGTTTCGGGCTCAGATCATAATCTCATGGTTTTGTGGGTTCGAGCCCTATGTCTGGCTCTGTGTTGGCAGCATGGAGCCTGCTTGGGATTCTCAATCTTTCCTTTTCTCTGCCCCACCTCCTTTCATGCTGTCTCTGTCTCTCTCAAAATAAATAAATAAAATTTATTAAAAAAAAAAAGCAATGTTTAAGTTCATTTAAAGATCATTTCCTCCCTCCCTACTTTCCTTGCCTTAACAAATATTTATAGAAATCTGTTATATACCAGGCACTGTGCTCTATTTTAGGTTTACAATGTTAAAAAAAGAAAGAGTTATGCTATATTGGCCAATATCAACACTATAATGATTTATTTTTTGCCTGTGTCAAAGTCTGACGAGGTATTTAAAAATTTTTTTAATATGCATTTATTTTTGAGAGAGAGAAACAGACAGAGTGTGAGTAGGGGAGGGGCAGAGAGAGAGAGGAGACGGAGGATCTGAAGTAGGTCTGAGTTGTTGGCACAGAGCCCAACGTGGGTCTCAAACCCACAAACTGTGAGATCCAGTTAAAGTCAGACCCTTAACCAACTGAGCTACCCAGGCACCTCTGACTAGAGGTTTTAAAAATGTGCTGGGGGCGCCTGGGTGGCTCAGTTCATTGGGCGTCTGGCTTCGGCTCAGGTCATGATCTCACATTCATGGGTTTGAGCCCCGCGTCGGGCTCTTTGCTGACAGCTCAGAGCCTGGACCCTGCTTCAGATTCTGTGTCTCCTTCTCTCTCGGACCCTCCCCTGTTCCCACTGTCTCTCTCTGTTTCTCAAAAATAAATAAAGAACATAAAAAATAAATGTAAAAATGTGCTGATTCAGAGCGCCTGGTTTCCTTGGCTACCCCTTCACGTCTAACAGGCCCATAGACAAAAAGAACAGGGGAGAAAAGGATGGCACAGAATGCTCTGTGCCCAGGCCCGGAAGTATTCTACTTGCCACTAGTATGAAGCCTGGACTGTGGGGCTTGACACCATGACCTGAGCTGAAATCAAGAGTTGGAAACTCAACCGACTGAGCTACCCAGGTACCCCAAATAACTAGTTTTTAAGATGTGAATACAGTAGTTATTTCTGTTGATTCTCACTTATGACATCTTATTTTCATGTATATTAAATAATATTTTACTGTGAGCTGGTTTTCCTTGGAACTCTATCTGCAAAATTTCTTTGACAAACTAATTTTAATTTACTGTTCTTTTGAGCACACAACCTAGAATTGCTTTAAAGTGAATTTTCAATTGGTTTTTTGGGGGAGGAGATACAAAGGTAGTGTGAATGCAGATTTGAGATTAAGAATTGTTTAAATTTTTTTCTTTTTCTTTTTTGATCTTCCCAGAATGTCTCAGGTATCTCTCTATGTGAGGATGGTTAATTTTTTCCTATTTAACTTAATAAGAATATTGTTCTTTAAGTGTCCACACTTTATGGTCAAGGTCTCAGGTAACATTTGCCCTAGTCAGGGCCGTAGCTTTGTGCATGGTCCATTAAAACCCAAAGCTCATTATTTTTTTTTAATTTTTAAAAAATATTTATTTATTTTTGAGAGAGGGAGAGATATGAGAGTGTCAGAGGTAGCAGAGAGAGAGGGAGACACAAAATCTGAAGCAGGCTCCAGGCTCTGAGCTGTTAGCACAGAGCTTAACATGGGGCTCGAACTCATGAGCCATGGGATCATGACCTGAAGTTAGACGCTTAACCCACTGAGCCATCCAGGTGTCCCCGCAAAGCTCACTTTCTACTTTTTTGCTGTTTGTGACCTCTGAAGATTCCTTAATTCTTCTGCCAGCATTAATCAGCAATCCCTTTAGAAAACTATTTTGTACACTATTGTTAGGTGTGTCCACCTAGGAAAGATTTTTCTGAACATTAGACAGCCATATTTCCAGAAACAAGGGTTGAGATTGGACATCTTATCAGGAACCAGATCTTCAAGTCTTTACATATTGTATATTGTATGCCTGCTTATGTGAATTGATGGGTTATATAATATATTCTAGATAATCATGAGTGGAAAACCCATGAAAAAATCTCTGCAAAAGAACAGTAAATAATAAATATTAAAAGGCAAGCATGAGTAGACAAAAGGAAATTATGAAACTCACTTTTCTCTTGCCCTTCTTTGGCAACTATGGTTGGAGGTAAAAAGCAAATGATAATCTAACTGGATACAAGAAGAGAAGCTAGTCTAATAAAATTAGTCAATCAAGAAGGCCCTTTAAGACATGAATTTAAACCATGATAATTTGCAATAAGCTCTGTGCTAAGATATAATTATATTTTAAGATATTAGATATTTATAGTAATATAATGATATAATTTCATATGGAAGAAGTGCATATTTGCATGCTTAATTTATTTTTTCCTGTTTAGGCATAGCTGGTTGTAAGAAAAACCCTTGGAGACCAGAGCTATAATCAACTGCCTTTTCGTAGACAATAAAGAGCTACTGAAGTTCGGAGCCAAAGGGTAACATGGTTATGTTGCTATTTAGAAAAATCAATCTAATTGTAAAATCCAGATGAATCTGCAGGAGCAAGACCGGAAGCAGAAAGACCAGTTTCTAATGATATAACTCAGTGTTCAGGACAGCTTCCTCTTTCTGTGTCCCCAAATACAGCTTGGTGATAATTCCTATCAAACATGAAGAGTCTGATTGGCAGTTAAACTGTAATTATCATCTGTTATGGTATGCCAAAGAGGTGGCTTCCTTAACTGTGCTTTTAAATCATGACCCAAAATAATTTATATAAAAATAAATTTACTGTGCTTCATAATCATGACCAAAAATGGCTGATCAATTATTCAAACATAACTTAAAAAATTATTATCAGTGGACCTGGAGCATAGCACAGTCTAAATAATTCAATATTAATTTCACTTTAAGATTATAATTGCTATAGCCAATGTTTTATGGTCCAGACTAAGAGAACAAAAGCAGAAAATTTAGTAAATTTTGTTTGTTTCTATATGTATGTTTCATATTCATTTGCAAAATTTCCCACTCCTATTCCTATCTTTTGAGGAGATTAAAGTCAAGAGATTAGAACAAGTTTATCATGTTTGTCTTCACAGCACAGCAGTGAGGTAAATAAATACGTGTTCAGTGTCTCAGTGTTACACCTTCTTCCACATTACAATGCTCTTTTTGCAGAGCACCCTCCGAGAGATGCCAGGTTAGCTTGCTTTTATCACCACAGTGTTCAAAGACTGAGTGTGTTGCTAAGGAATCCCTGTCATTTCTCTTGGACAAAAGCTATAGTTAACAGAAGAGTTGGATTTGTAGCGATAAGAGAAAATAAAGATACTAAAAGGAAATGCCTCTAGAATTGATTTTCTTAAAAAAAGATAAAAGAGCCAGTGAAAGAGGATTTGCCTTGACTAACCTTCTTCAATGTGGTAACAACAGGGGTGGTCACATTCTTGATTAGTCATTAAGTATTTGGGAAGGCTAACAATACGCAAAAGCAAACACAACCAAGGAAGTCAGAAGAAAGAATAACTTATTTTCCAATGTGTGCGCATGCTCATACACACCCACACCCACATCAATGGTTCTCAATCAATTAAATGCACCCAACATGTAGATCCAAAACAAAAAGGTTAAGTGTTTGTTCTATAAGAGAGTAAAGCTCCAAAGTAAAACTTTCTGGAATACTCAGAAAATTAATGATAAAAACAAAAGGAAACTTCCAGGTGTCTAATAAGGGCCCTTACTTTGGAAACCCAACTGAGTTTTGTATCTTAATGTATTAGCTAAGTATACTGATGCAAAGTATATGATATTTTTCCCAATTTTACCCATTAAGCATTCTGCCCTCCGTATGCTCTGTGGGTAGGTTTTCTTTATAGGGAACCAGAAATCAATGTTTTAATCCTTATTTCCATCTAACATGTGAGCAGAAACCATATCTTATTTATATTTTTATCTCTAGGGTCTAGCACAGTGCCTGACACAATGATTTTCCTTCACTGAACTGTTCATACAATATTTCCCTTAGCCAAAATAATTATTCAACAGATATATTTTACTAATCAGTTCTTTATAAAATATTAAATATCTTTGTAGAGTCTTTAGTACGGCATAGCAGGCACGTACTCTTCTTCTATCTGCCCAGCCTCCTCGGTCCCACATTCCCGCTCTCCCAGATGTCTGGTTGAGCTGCAATCCTTGACTAGGTTCCAACCTTCCAGATCTGGGATTTTGAAATATGCCACTCTCCCTGCTTGGAGCATTTTACTTGGTCAGCTCTAAAGTTGTGTGCTATCTCCTTTGGGAAATGTTTTCTACTCTCTCCATTTGGAATCCATGTTCTATTTGTGTGCCCTTCTAGGGGTTCCCAGTTTTTAGCTGTCTTTATTCCCTGCACCCACTGTTAGACTATTGAGGGGAGTGTAGACTATTGAGGGGAGTGTAGCAAGAGCACTAAATGGAGAATCAGAAGAGGGAGACTCTATTCTCAGCCTTGCTGCCAGGTCTCAGGCTCACCATACATACTGGACTTCAGGGTTTTTTTCTCTTTTCTTTACTACAATGCTCACTGAGATTATCTTTACATGGAAGCTTAATAATTTGATAGGGACTACTTTAAAAATATACCTGTCATATATTTTATTCTATTGCTTTTCTGCAAAAGCTCATTTCCATATGACAAATCACTTTAACAATTCTTACTGACTGCTAGTCACAACTGACAAAGAGACCAAGACCCAGCAACTTGGATCAAAGCAATGGTCAAGAACATTCTTCTGTCCCCTGGCATATACTTTGCACTAACTAATATAAGTATCATAAAAGCCCAAAACAAAACGGAGCCAGTCAAAAGTCTTATCATATATGAGTACGGGTGCAAAGAGGCAAAGCCAAGAGATGAAATTTCTCAGGATGTGTTTGTATTATAGTTTAGAGATTAAGAACAACACATTTAAAAATAGATTGCCTGGGTTTAAATCTTAACCCTTTCAATTCTTTGCTGTGTGAATGTGGGCAAGTTCTAGCCTCACTTTCTTAATTATCAAATAGGAATAATAATAATAATACCCCCTAATAGCGTTGTGAGGATTAAATAAATTAACTCATATTAAATGCTTATAAAATGCCAAAATTTTTAGTAATGTATACCCAGACTTATTGCAGAACAGCTTCTCTTCTATCATGAAAAGATCTTGGAAAACAGTATCTGAAGTCTGTGACAAATATAAACCTGGGTCAATATTACATTAAAAATACACAGCCTTTTTGGCATAAGGACCCTGCTTGAGATATTTGATGATAATCTCCTGGGTCATAGGACCATCAACTCTGTAATGAGCATTGATCTCAATGGACTAGAGTTGAACATCACTTGAGCTGTGTACATACCTTGGTCTGTCAATGGACAGTGAACTATTAACCAGTTTTCCATACAAATATGTTCTGCAAGGTTTGAACATGACATAAAACAGTCCAACATATTTCAATTAAAAGCAGTCATATGATATCCCTGGAGGAATGATTGCTTGGCAAACAAAAATACAAGTATTGAACACATATGCTAGAAGAGCAATAGACATTTTCTGGGAATAGGGATCTAGGTTTTAATTCAAAACTGTGCTCAATTTGGACAGTATGTTTGTCTGTTTGTTTGTTTAAATGAATCAGTAAGCACATGAGCTATATTTTGTGTATCCAATATAAATGTTATTCTTCAAAACCAAGCCAAATAAACTCACAAAGATTTTGGCAGGAACTTAAGAACCACTGATATGGTAATCACTCAAGACTTTAAACCATATAGCATATAATGAAAGGTCAAGCACAATCTGAAGAAAATTTTCAAGTTTGGTTTTATTCAAGACAAAAAACCGTGTTTATAAAAATATTTTTTATTGGAGTAGAGTTAAGATGGAGTAGTAGGGGAACCCTGGGCTTGCCTTGTCCCTGAAACATGGCTAGAATAACATCAAATAATTTTTTTGCCAAGCAGGCTTTGTACTGCCAGTACAGAGCCTGACCTGACTTGGGGCTTGATCTCATAAACCCATGAGATCATAACCTGAACAAAAATCAAGAGACAGGTGCTTAACCAACTGAGCTACTCAGGCATCCCAGCACCTAGAAAATGGATCCTAGAAAATGGATCTGAGGAGTAAGAGAACATTCTGCAAATTAGAAGCAAAATATGTGGCAGGTACAAGGTGCAGAGATGTGAACTGGGAAAGAAAAAACATAAGTGTTGTGGACAGGTGGGACTTACCAAAAAGAAAAGAGAAAAGACCCAAGTAAATAAAATCATACATGAAAGAGAAGAGATTACAACCAACAGCACAGAAATACAAACAATTATAAGAGAATATTATGAGCAATTATATGTGCAATAAATTGGGCAATCTGGAGTAAATGGGAAAATTCCTAGATATATATAAACTACCAAAACTGAAACAGGAAGAAATAGAAAATTTGAACAGATCAATAACCAGCCAAGACACTGAATCAGTAATCAAAAATCTCCCAACAAGCAAATATTCAGTGCCAAATGGCTTCCAGGGGAGCTCTACCAGACATTTAAAGAAGAGTTAATACCTATTCTTCTAAAACTCTTCAAAAAAATAGAAATGGAAGGAAAACTACCAAACTCATTTCATGAAGCCAACATTACCTTGATTCTAAAACCAGACAAAGACTCCAGTAAAAGGGAGAATTACAGATGAATATACCCGATGAACATGGATGCAAAAATTGTCAACAAGATACTAGCAAACTGGATCCAACATTACATAAAAAGAATTATTCACCATGATCAAGTGGGATTTATTCCTGGGCTGCAGAGGTAGTTCAATACCTGCAAATTAATCAATGTGATACACTACACTAATAAAAGAAAGAATAAGAATCATCTTCTCAATAGATGCAAAGAAAGCATTTCACAAAACACAGCATCCTTTATTGATAAAAACCCAAAAGAAAGTAGGAATAGAAAGAACATACCTTAACATAATAAAGGCCATATATGAAAGATCCACAGGTAATATTATTCTCAATATTGAAAACTGAGAATGGGGCACCTGGGTGGTTCAGTCGGTTAAACCTCTGACTTCGGCTCAGGTCAGATCTCACATTTGTGGGTTCGAGCCCCACATCAGGTTCTGTGCTGACAGCTAGCTCAGAGCCTGGAGCCTGCTTCCAGTTTTGTGTCTCCTTCTCTCTCTGCCCCTCCCTCTCTCATGCTCTGTCTCTCTCTGTATCAAAAATAAATAAAACATTACAAAAAAAAAAAAAAAAAAAGAAAAACTGAGAATATTTCTCCTAAGGTCAGGAAGATGACAGGTAGGTTCACCCTTACCATTGTTGTTCAACATAGTACTGGAAATTATAGCCTCAGCAATCAGACAACAACAACAACAAAAAGGAAAGACATCTAAATTGACAAGGAAGAAGTCAAACTTTCATTCTTCACTGACAACATGATATTCTATGTAGGAAATCCAAAAGGCTTCACCAAAATATTGCTAGAACTGATACATGAAATCATCAAATTGCAGGATATAAAATCAATGTACAGAAAATGGTTACATTTCTATACACCAATAATGAAGCAGCAGAAAGAGAAATCAAGGAGTCAATCCCATTATATTGCACCAAAAATCATAAGATACCAAGGAATAAACCTAACCAAAGAAGTAATAGATCTGCATTCTGAAAATTGTGGAACACTTATGAAAGAAATTGAAGAACACACAAGGAAATGGAAAAGCATTCCATGCTCATGCATTGTAAAAACAAATATTGTTAAAATGTCTATACCACCCAAAGCAATCTGCACATTCAATGCAATCCCTATCAAAAAACCATGTGCATTTTTCACTGAGCTTGAACAAATCTAAAATTTTTATGGAACCAGAAAAGACCCCAAAGAGCCAAAGTAATGTTAAAAAAGAAAAGCAAAGTAGGAGGCATGACAATTCCAGATTTCAAGCTGTCTTACAAAGTTGCAATCATCAAGACAATATGGTACAGGCACAAAAATAGACACATAGATCTATAGAACAGAATAGAAGAGCCAGAAATGGCCCCACAGTTATATGGTTAACTAAACTCAATAAGCAGGAAAGAATATCCAGTGGCAAAAGACAGTCTTATCAACAAACGGTGTTGGGAAAACTGGACAGTGACATGCAAAGATGAAACTGGACCACTTTCTTATACCATACACAAAAGTAAAGTCAAAAATGGATGAAAGACTTAAATATGAGACAGGAAACCATTAAAATTCTTTCAGAGAACACAGGCGGATACCTCTTTGACCTTGGTCATAGCAACTTCTTACTAGACACATCTATAGAGACAGGGGAAACAAAAGTGAAAAATGAACTATTGGGACCTCATCAAGATGAAAAGTTTCTGCAAAGTGAAGGAAACAATCAACAAAACTAAACGGCAGCCTATGGAATGGGAGAAGATATTTGCAAATGACATACTGGATAAAAGGTTAGTATCCAACATCTATAAAGAACTTATCAAAATCAACACCCCAAAAATAAATAATATAGATAAGAAACAAAGATATGAACAAAAATTTATCCAAAGAAGACATACAAATGGCTAATGGGCACATTTAAAAATGCTCAATATCACTTATCAACAGGGAAATACAAATCAAAACCACAATGAGATATCACCTCACACCTGACAAAATGGCTAAAATTAACAACTCAGGAAACAACAGATGATGGAGAGGATGAAGAAAAAGGGGAACACTTTTGCACTGCTGGTGGGACTTCAAACTGGAGCAGCCACTCTGGAGAACAGTATGGAAGTTCTTCAAACAGTTAAAAATAGAACTATCCTATGACCCAGCAGTTGCACTACTAGGTATTTATCCAAAGGATACAAGAATATAGATTCGAAGGGGCACATGCATCCCAATATTTTAGGATCATTATCAACAATAGCCAAATTATGGAAAGAGCCCAAATGTCCTAGTGACTGATGAATGGATAAAGAAGTGGTATATATATAATGGAATATTACTTGGTGATCAAAAAGAATGAAATCTTGCCATTTGCAATAACATGGATGGAGCTAGAGTGTATTATGCTAAGTGAAATAAAGCAGTTGGAGAAAGACAAATACCATATGGTTTCACTCATATGTGAAATTTAAGAAACAAAACAGATGAAAACAGGGGAAGGGGAGGGAAAATAAAATAAGATAAAAACAGAGAGGAAGGAAAACCATAAAAGACTCTTAACTATAGAGGAAAAACTGAGGGTTCCTGGAGGGTAGGTGGGCTTGGATTGGGCTAAATGGATGGTGAGTATAAAGGAGGTACTTGCGATGAGCATTGGGTGTTGTATGTAAGTGATGAATCACTACATTCTACTCCTGAAACCAATAAAAATAAAATAAAATATTTTTATTGTGGTAAAATATATTGTAACTTAAAATATACCATTTTAGTCATTTTTAAGTATACAGTTCAGTGGTATAAGTATCTTCATCTTGGGTAATCATCATCACCATTTCCATAAATTTCCATCATCCCAACAGAAGAGTAGCTTTAGAATATATACAGGTTTGGCTTTTTAAAACATTGGTTCCCTAAAAATATTTTTTAAAGAAACTTTTGGTTACTTCACAGTTCTTTAAAAGAGTGTGTATTTGAGTTAATCCTCTGAGTTCAATTTGTTGAAATGCATACTTTGCTATTTTTGTATTTTATTTATTTTTTTCCATAATATTTTATTGTCAAATTGTTTTCCATACAACACCCAGTGCTCTTCCCCTTAAGTGCCCTCCACCATCACCACCACCTCTTTTCCCCCCTCCCTCTTTATTTTTGTATTTTAATTCTCTGCTTGGGAGCCCTAGAAAATAACCCTACTGGGCAAAAAATTACCTTGGATTTTATTTCTATCCCAGGCAAAATAGTGTGAAAATTCAATAATAGTGATGGCATTTACACACATGAATGATCAGTATTCCATTTAGGAAATAATTTTTGGATCTACTATCATGATGGTTCTATTTTTTAAGGTACATCTAATGAATTGAATAAAAGAAAACACCAATAGTTTGATGCCAAGAATTCAGTCTCCATCTCTCTAATCAAGTTGGAAAACTCTACCTTTCATTTCAAGATGACAGCTGGCCTCCAAATACTATGTATATAATAGAATTAATAGAGCTAATAACTTACGATTTGTGTTTAGAAGAATGCTTTGTGCTTTGAGTTTAGCTGGAGACAGGTATTATAATCTCACTGATTGGGCTGTAGAGTTTATTCTGAATCTAATTAGGGCCCGGTTAACAGATATTGAGAATCTTTGGGTGACACAAATTATAACATCTATAGAGCTCAAAAACATCAAGAGAATGGCATTCCAGGTCATTGTTACTTTCCAGGGACTCATCTGTGTACGTTTGAGGGAAGGGATTTTTGTTAATCATGTTCACCCTTTCACCTGGAATAGTGCCAGGCGTAGAGAAGGCACTCAAAAAATATTTCTAGAATGAAAGTATAACTCCTACCCATTCACACACACACACACACACACACACACACACACACACATCCTTGTTTCACCAGTATCAAGGTACAAATAAAATCATGTTAACATTGATTACTCAAATTTAACAAGCTCTAGGCCTTATCAGTCTGCCTGATGGTTATTAAACTTCCTTTCTCCAAATCTCCTGCAGTTTTTTGTAAACATCCCCCAAATGTGTCTCAGTTGTGTGTAGGAACAAGTCTGCTCCCGTTCTGCTGACCTAGCTTTCTTGTGCTGCTGCCTCTGGCCCATACCAACTTGAGGGAGCATCTCCTCATTCTCACTGCTGTGGCTAAAGCAGTGGGAGAACTTGAGCATGATGCCACCCTGCACAAGAGTGCCTGTCCTGATGGTCCTATGATTGAAAAATCTTGAGTCTAGCAAATTGCATAGTGTATATTTCAGTTTTCTGGGCACTGGAGCCATTCTGTATCCCACCTTAAATAGAGAGAATCTTTCCTTCATCCCAACTCAGTATTACACTTTACCTCCAAGAATCCAGACGGGAATCCAGAGTGCATTCACAAAGCCCTTTATGAAAAGAGCCCTGTTCACTGCTTCCCAGTTTCATAGATCTGGATCTGGGCAAAGCAAGGAAAATAAGGAACCAGGTTGTATTCTCCATCTTTCTACTGTCACTCACTGATGGACTGATACAAAAACACTCTCCTCCCATGCTTCTGAAACCATTCAGATCCTTATCTCAGATGAAAGCTAGGACCAGTGACCCAACAGCCTACTGCCAGACTCTGAATCCTAGCCTGGGCTCAGCTGAGAGGCCCCCGCAGAGTTGAGAGCCATTTGTTTTCTTTAAATGAATTAGAATAATCGTCTATGGAGAAGTTAACAATTCAGATAGACTCGGCACAATTCATATGTCTGCCTCTGTGTTGGGGGTGGACAAATGGGATGGAAGCCCAATTCGAAGTCCATGGAACCAGGGATGCCTGGGTGACTCAGTTAAGTAAGCATCTGACTCTTGGTTTCAGCTCAGGTCATGAATTCACGCTTCATGAGTTTGAGCTCCGTATCAGGTTCTGCACAAGCAGCATGAAGCCTGCTTGGGATTCTCTATCTCCCTATCTCTCTTTCTCTCTCTCTCTCAAAATAAATAACTAAAAGAAAATGAAGTCCAAGCAATGAGAAAAGGGAGTACTGGATAGATGAGAAATAACAAGGCCCATTATCTTCAATTAAAATTATTTTTATGATACACAAAAACAGCATTGCTTTCACATTTAACAGGCCTGATATCAGACAATCACTGAAACTATGCCTGAGAAATTTCTTCTCTCAAAGATCTGACACTAAAAATTTGGATTTGCTAGGAGAACTATAAAATACATCAATGTGCATCATGGGAAATGTCTCAGATGTTGCCTGGAAATTTTGGAGGCAGCAGGAAAGAATTATACAGATCTTCGTGTCATTAGAAAGTAAAATTCATTACTTAACTATGTTGGGCATCTGTTATTTGCTGCCCAGTATCATCTCCTTTCCCGGAACAGCCTCAAACTGTACTCAGGCATGGTTTTCCAGGCCAGCGGTGGGAGAAGAATTGATCCATAGCTGTCAAGTGAGCCTTTATTGGTTTTCCCCTGATCATCATGTTCTGCCATTCTAGCCTCCGTGACTGGTTCAGAGATGAGTACATAACCCAGTCGGTCTTGACTACATTATGATTTTTCTGGACTCTTTCCTCTCTCTCTCTCTCTCTCTCTCTCTCTATATATATATATATATATATATATAATTATATATATATAAATTAACTATTTTTAATTCTTCCACTGGTATAAAGATGGCTATATTAAGATAATCTATAAAACATTTTCTTTGAACTAGAAATTTATTTTCACCTGATTCTAGAGGAAAGTAAACATCTT
>NC_043700.1:119732148-119869516 GCF_006229205.1 Suricata suricatta
TATATATATATATATATATAAATTAACTATTTTTAATTCTTCCACTGGTATAAAGATGGCTATATTAAGATAATCTATAAAACATTTTCTTTGAACTAGAAATTTATTTTCACCTGATTCTAGAGGAAAGTAAACATCTGCACGGGTGCAGGAAAGTGCTGCGGGCCCTGCACCCTGGCCCTTGCTGTCCTAATGCAACAAGCTGTCATCAAGACTCTAGAGAGTGTTTGCTAGGCTTCTGGAAGACAAATGCCTCAATTCTGCTGAATTTGGTGGCAAAAGATCTTTTGGCTGCTACCTGCACAGATATTTTAACTCAGAAGGGGAATCTGCGACCTGCTGGGAGCCTGAGAACGGAGCCGGCTTAGCGGAAGCAGGGCTGGGGACGGGTCTGGTATCAGTCAGCACTGGATCAAGCAGCCTCTGAAGCAGGGCTACTTGCAGACCTATATAATTTCTTTTCTCCCATAAGCTTGTATAATTTGAGGTTTCTGTATAAAGGATACTCCCTGAAACCAAACTGCCTAATTAACACCTTAGGCCAAGTGAACAAACACTTCGCTTATGCTGTTACCAGAGGCCCAGGTAGATTCATACAGAGACATGGTATTACGGAAGAGACTCCATAATGCTGTTCAGCCCTTACAATTTCATTGGTTTTCCTCCACCTGTTCTAGTATTTCTCCAGTCCATACTGGCCACAGTGATTGCACACACAAAAAACGTACTCCTGTCAGCTCCTTACTCAAAACCCTCATTCAGCAATTCCTCCTGCCCTGGGGAACAAACTCCCTAGTGTTCCCGTTCGGTGGGTTACACCCTCTCAGGCAGGCGTCTCCCCACCACCATCCCTCCTCTCCACCTCACCAGGCTCCTGTATTTCACATATTAAAGTCTTCACTCAAACCTTCCCTTGCCCAGAGTCCTTTTCTTCTTTACCTTACCTTCTCATCTTGAACTTGGCTAGTTGTGCTCAGTAAAGGGTTATCAACTTGGATTATGACTAAATTCTAAAAGAAAGAATCTAAAGGGATTTCTTAGTTGCTCTTAAAGGCCACTGATGGGAATGCGCTTGTCCCCACAACTGTGTTTAAAAATACCACCAACGCTTAATTCTATGCATAATTCTATGTACAAACATTCACGGAGCATGGCACTAGCTCCTGGGAGTTCTCAAGGAGAAACGGACACATGCAGTCTTTACAGGCCTCTTTATTTTCCTTCCATCCAGCCATGTGATACCTTTCTGGTCTGGCCTCTGTCCTACTTCAGGCTCCTGTACTGATGACCATCTCTGGGACTCTAGTGCTGATAGAGATTAACTTATTACAAAAGTGTCTTTCTCAGCAAAGACTTCCTTCTGTCCCCAGCAGCCAATCACCTTTCTCTCTATTATCCTTTATCTTTTCACTGCTAATAGTAGACAAGATTAGAGAAATAACTAGCAAATTTGAGACTGGGGCAGGTCATATGATTCTCAAATCCAAAAAAAAAAAAAATAATTCAAAGACTTTAATACAGATCTAGACCAAATATGTCCTGCTTGTATAAGAAGTTCTCAATTACTGCTATTCTTTTTCCTTGCCACCTCACACATAAGAATTTTTCTTAAGTTTATTCATTTATTTGAAGACAGAGAAAGTGTGAGCGGCAGAGGGGCAGAAAAAGAGAGAATCTCAAGCAGGCTGTGCACTATCAGCACAGAGCCTGATGTGGGGCTCCAACTCACGAACTGTGAGATCATGACCTGAGCCAAAGTCAGATGCTTAACTGAGTGAGCCACCCAGGGGCCCTGGGCACACATTAGTATTGCATTTGAGCAAGACCAGTTTCCCTCCTGCTGTTTTGTTTAGATTCTTTTCCTCTTTATTTTCATTTCCCCCACCTTAATATTCCCAAAGAGAGTTTTCACTAGGAATCTGTGACTTAAATATTAATAAGGTTTTCTTTCTTCCTTCCTCTCTTTCTTTCTCTATTTTTGTCTCTTTCTCTATTTCTTTTTCCTCTCTCCCTCCCGCCTCTTTCTTCCTTTCTTTGTTTTTAGATACAAAATATAAAGTGATTTCTTCCCATTTCCTAGTGTTGTCTTATGCATCCCTCCAATATATATACTCCACTTTGGAGATCATGGCTATCAAGGACTACTGGGTGCATGTCATTAAGCTGATGTCTCCCGGCTACAACACTTCCTCATCAACTGAGCTGGAATTGGGCTGGGATTCTTGAATGACCCTTCCTGTTGACCAGCAAGCAGCCTATCTAGGCTCTGCAGAGAGAGGGCGATAGAGAGAGCCCTCATGTGGGAGGAGCCAGGAGGAGCTTACTCTTTGCTGTTTATTTCTGTTTGCTGCTGTATTTCTGAACATCACCTAGCAACACTCCATCCTGGAGATGACAATTCCTACCAGTATAGCCCTGGATTCTAGTTCTTGGTTTTTCCAACCCTCACAAGATCAGCCTTTCTGTGCCCTCTCAGGGACACTAACACCAGCTGACCAGTGTCCCTCTACAGAGGTTTGCATTTTAGTGGACTCAGGGGTCTGAGTTTCAGCAGTATGGGCATTAGCTTCAAGCTTGTACGTTTAAATAACTTCAGCCCCCTTCCCTCTGTTCTTCCAGGCCAGAGATGGTATCGGCTCCTGCTATGCTAAACCCATGGCATCTTAAGGTAATTTTTTTTGCCCTTTCAGTACTTCAAAATCTAGCTAATATTTTTTTAAGTTTATTTATTTATTTTGAGAGAAAGCATGAGCAGCAGAGGGGCAGAGAGACGGAGAGAGAGAATCCTAAGCAGAGAATGATAGCGCAGAGCCCCACGCAGGGGTCAAACTCACAAACCATGAGATCATGACCTGAGCCAAAAATCAAGAGTTGGATGCTAAACCGACTGAGTCACCCAGGTTCCCCAATATTTCTTTTTCTTAAGTTCTCTTGTGTGTGGTCTTCTGATTGGACTCAGACTGACACAGCTCCCTCACGTCCATGATTTCAATGCCCTTATGTCATGCTTGTCTTGCTATAAACCTTGGCTACCCTGGATTCATGTTGACCTCAAAATACCACATTTAGCCCTACAGTCAATAGTAATCTCAAAATGATTGCGATGGTTAATTTTATGTGTCAACTTCACTGGGCCACGGAGTGCCTAGATATTTGGCCAAACATTATTCTGGACGATTCTGTGAGGGTGGTTTTGGATATAATTAACATTTAAATACATGGACTTTGAGTAGAGCAGATTGCCCTAATGACCACATTAGTAGCTGTGTTTATCCAATCAGTGGAAGATCTGAATAGACCAAAAAGACCAGCTTCCTTGAGCAAGAGAAGATTCTCCAGAAAATGGCCTTTGGACTTCATCTGCACCATTGGTTTTTTTCTGGTTCTATAGCAGATGGCCTTTGAACTGGCATATCAGCTCTCTTGACTCTAGCCTGCCAGACCTCCCTGAAGACTCTGTATTTTGCACTCCCAATAACTGCAGGAGCCAATTCCTTCTCATAAATCTTGATGTGTGTATCTTATTGGTTCTGTTTCTCTGGAGAACTCCAACTAATGCAATAACTCTTAGGTATTTCTTGAAAAAATATTGATTGTTCTGACTTTGCCTCTTACATACTCTGCTGCATTGGCTGGTTTGCTGGAAACTCTCACTTCTCTGGCCAACCTTGGCAACTATTTCTCAGCAAAATATTCCTAGGATACCTCTTTTGTTGAAAAAGAGCAGTATATTTTCTATGTGTTATTTTATTTTTTACTTCAAAGTTTCTTCTCAGATTGTCACTGGTTGACAGGTTCACCCTGATATTTAGAGAAGGACCTCACAGCACAATATTAGTCAGGCATTGCTGCCAAAATGCTGCATATCAAATTCTTAGTGGCTTACAGCAAACATTTTAGACATTCACAAGTCTACAGGATAGCTGGGGTAGTTATACTTCAGGCTCTCCTGTGTTTTCATTTTGGGACCAGTGGCTACCCAGGGTGTGTTCTTTTCTGTGGCAGAGCACAGGAGAACAAAAGATAAATCCAAATGTGCAAGGATATTGAAAGCTTCTGATTGGATCGCATCAGCTATTATTATTTTGGACACAGGATATCCCATGGACAAGTCGTAAGTCAAATGGTAGAAAAAACCACGCTGTCTACTGAAAACCCACAATAAAAATGGGAAAGAATAATTCTATAGTGTATCTATAACACATATAAAGAGTCTTGAAAATCAATAAGAAGAAAGGATGAGAACCCCAATAAAAAAATACAGAAAATTTACAAAACAATAAATATGAAAAACATAGGATGCTCACCTATGTTCAAACTTATTTGTAACCAGAGACATGCTAATTTAAAACACTGTGGGTTGAGCGCCTGCCTGGCTTTTGATTTTGGCTCAGGTCATGATCCCGGAGTCATGGATGGAGCTCTGATTAGGGCTCTGTACTAGCATGGAGCCTGCCTAAGATTTTCTCCCAGGTTCGTGCATGCATGTTCCCTCTCTCTCTCTCTCTCTCTCTCTCTCTGAACAAATGAATAAACAAACAAAAGCACCGTGACATATTTTGTGCCCATGAGATTGGAAAAGGATACAATAATAGCATTAATTCAAATTAGCTACAGAATAAATTTGTGCAAACTTTCTGCATATCAGTCAATGGGTATTATTATCATCTAAAATTTACATAACTAATTACTCAGCAATTCTTTTCAGAAATTTATACCCCACAAAAAAGAAATAAAGATTATGCCAAGACCTATGTACAAAATACTTACTATGGGTAAAAAAGAAAAACGACAAACGAATTGAGGAAAGCTCTCTGTTCTCTTGCTTTTGCCTAGATATTTACTACATACATGGCAGAGCTAAATTAATCACTTCATCTGTGGCATGTAATCGCAAATTTCACACAGTGACATAGCAGATTCAGTATTTTACTGATAAAGTAGCAAATTTACCACCACCAATGTAATGCATTTTTTTCACACTAAAAATGTACTTTTACGGTGAAATGTTAAAAAATATCTCTACAGAGAGGAGAAAAATAAGATAGAAAATGAAAGATAAAGTGGAAAAAATGTGAAAAGAACAGTATCAGGCAATTCATCAGAATATGCTTTCTGGGTTTCACTGTTGGCCTTTTAAAAGGTTGAATTTTACAGTATCTTACATGTAGATTGTATACCTTAGCACCTAACACACTTGGTCAGGAATCTGTTGAGCAGATACTATGAAGCTGGAATGGGAGGAAAAGATGTGCAGCATAATTGATGTAGAGGATTTTTAGTCCGTTTCTAGGAAAGAATGGCCTGGGGTGGTCAGCCTGAGCTCATAATTTTGAGGGTCTTCCCAATTGGAAAAGCACATGATGGCGTGATGGGGAAACAGATTCTCAGTTGCTACTAGTAGGCTATCAAAACTAAAACACATTCGGGGACTTCACTGGGTGACACTGTCCTTCCTCTATTCATATGTTATCTTCACAAAGAATTTTTATATGAAGATTTTCCCCTCTAAAGTCTTTACTTGTATTCTTGCTATACTCTTCATTTTATTTAACCAGCTAAAAGCTGATGGGTGTGGGAGGCAGACAAAAAATGAAATGTAAGATCTTTCCCTTCTAGATCTTTCCACAAATCCATGTTCCCACATTCCTACCCAATTCTCCACCCCATCCCACTCCCACCTCAGCTCAACTCCCCTGAAGGATGGCTCTGCCCAACTGTTCATACAGACAAAACAGGAACCTCTCAAATCAATATGTGAATATGTAAATTGCTATTTGGACTATCTGACAAAGAATAATAAAAGTTGGTAAAAAAATTTTTAAGTATCTTAAGTTAGTATGTAAATGGGTAGACATCACATTGAGTACTTTGGTCCCAATTATTAGCCAGAACACAACTTTGATGGGGGACAATGAGTCTAGAACATTTTAGGCACAGAGACAAATAGTCTCAGAGGAAATGACAGATAAAAGAAGCACTTGATAAGATTGACTCACATTGTTCAGTTTGCTTTGTATTTCTTAATTTAATTTTGTATATTTACACCTTTATGAAAAAATAATATTTGAAAGTATTTATACTAAGCCTTTAGATTTTAAGTTGATCCTTGAGACGCCTCGGGGGCGCCAGTATGTTAAGTGTCTGACTCTTGATTTTGGCTCAGGTTATGATCTCATTTGTGAGATTGAGCCCCATGTCAGGCTCAGCATCGATAGCTCAGGGCCTGCTTGGGATTCTCTCCCTCCCTCTCTCTCTTTCTCTCTCTCTCTCTCTCTCTCCTCACCCACCCCTCATGCATGCATGTTCACTCTCTCAAAATAAATAAATAAGTAAACATTCAAGTTGATTAGCTTAGTTAAATAATGAAGTAATGAGAGGTTCTAATGTTGTAGGCAATGTTCCACAATACTTTTTTGCTTATCCCAAAATTCCTTATCTTCTCTCTGTGCCCAGTAGTTATAAACCAAAACTTTGTCAATCATTTTGGTGTCATTGTAAAAGTATAGGCTTTTAATCAATAGAACTGAGCTTGAGTACTAGCTACAACCTAATAGCTGTATGATCTTGGGCAAACTTACTTAATCACTGGGAGCCATCATTTTCTCATTTGTACAATTGGTCTAATTATATCTACATTACAGATTTGTCATGTACATTAAACAGCGCCACAACTATCATTATGAAATAAGCATACCAAATATTTGAATTGACTGCAATTCTCTCACTTTATTTAAATGTTAATGAAAATTATTTTCCAAAACTATATATTTGTAAGAAAATTACTCAATGAATAGAATACTCAATTTCATATCCCATATCCTACACGGCCTCTGTTTCCCCAAAATTCTCCTCACTCCTTTTCTTTTTAAGACTGAGGTGGGCAGGGGGTTGAGAAAGGGTAGGACCACCAGGTTTCTGCTGACTTTTAACCAATCCCCTTTTAACCAATCCTGAATCACAAGCCCACTTCTATGGGTCTTGGAGTTCTGGGGTCTCCTGGGTGCCTCACAGTTACTGAGATAGTGTCTCCTTAGTACAAATACTCCTCCCCACTTTTAGGGAACATTGGGTCATAACTCTGACTCCAAGGGTTTGATAAGGTGTCACTCCTCCATTTGCTTCCTGTCTGCCAAAATGTTTTTTGAGATGTTTCCTATACTCTTTGCTTCTCCCCTTTCTTTTTGTCCTTGCTGACTACACCTTTTACATACTTTTATGGTCCCTTCAGTGGGGCTTGGGCTATTAACATGTGTTGTGAATATGTCGTGTTCACCCAGCTGCTCTAGAAAGAACAAGTTGGGAAATGTAAACTATAGGATTTAAACTAGATGTGAATAATAAACAAACAGTAATTTTTAACACTGCAAGTAAAGGATGTATAAGAATTGCAATTTTTGGGGCCACCTGGGTGGCTTAGTTGCTTAAGCCTCCAACTTCAGCTCAGGTCATGATCTCGGGGTCTGTGAGTTCAAGCCCCACATCAGGCTCCGTGCTGACAGCTCAGAGCCAGGAGCCTGTTTCGGATTCTGTATCTCCCTCTCTCTCTCTGCCCTTCTACCACTCATGTTCTGTCTCTCTCTCTCTCTCCCTCAAAAAATAAATAAACACTAAAAAAAAGAATTGCAATTTTTCTGGAGAAAAATCTACACATTTAGTTTGAGCACTTTCATTATATAACTCTTAAAAGAATGCAGGAAGAAGCTTGAACATGTATTTTTTTTACACACATTTTTTTCAGGAACTTTGCTATCCTTACTCTTGGAATTTGTAAACAGGGCTTAATAAACAGAATCGAGAGAATAAAAACTAAAAACTAAACACTGGCTTCAAGTTCAAACTTCACTTTTTGGAACTCAAAGGGTGTTAAAAGAGGTCTTTGACTTTGATGCCTTTGATTTTTCGGAAAAGAACGTAACTTTGCATTTGCTAAAATGGAAAAAATGAACCAGGAGCAGTGACTTCATCTGGGTGGCTGACATGCATCAGAGGACTGTTTGACTCAAGCTGTGTGACTGAAGAGGCTTTGCTGAAGTCCAAGTGTGCTTTTCTCTCGTCAGCTGACAAGAGGGAAAAAGTAGAGGTTTGCAAACAGGGAAAAAGTAGAGGTTTGAAGTTGATGTAAGATTACCACCACATTCAAAGAAATAAAACGAAAGACAAAGGCTTGATTTGGAACAGTTACAAAAACATAGTTTTGTTTTAACATGAAGTTTAGGTCAGTAAAACATAAGGTTTCATGGGCACTTCTATATATCTGAAGAAAAGAAGGCCTGTCTTTCCAAATTAGGCCTAACAAAATGTATGCAATGAGTAAGCAAGCCTCTGTGAAGCTAAGATCTGCTCCTCAGTCTGGTTTATTTTGGAAATTTAATTAGGTCGCTCAATATTTCATGAAATGCTAAAAAAAACCCAAAATATAAATTCATTAGAATATACATTTGCCAAACAAGAAATGCAGGCAATACATCTGCCAACCATTAGCGAATCTGCTTTCAAGTGTTGTATCAAATTATAGAGAACTGTGTCATTTCAACAATAACAACAACAAAACCCCCGAATAAATAAAGGGATAGATCTGCATGGAAAAGGGAATACTTGCACCTGTCCATCAATCATCTTTTATCTTAGATAGTGATGGAAACATGAAAATTTTTTACTTGTTTTTTTCTTTTGAAGTAGTCTTACTAGACATCAAAAAGGACACATCATAAGAACAGATCTTTATAGGAGACATCTTACAGTGCTGGCAACCAGTGTTCATTACCTGTTGGTTGCATGAACCTTAATTGAGTGGTAACCTCATGGTAATCACTCACTTATGCGTATATTTTTAAATTTCTTGATTTAATAGAAGTATTTAATTGAGGCAGATTGCTTTCTTTGAAACAACACACCACTTTGAGAGGAAATCAAATGGATTTCGAGGAAGGAAAGGAATAGCCCAATGGGCAAAACACCCTACCAAGCAACTGTACAAGGACGCTGTGATCATGGCGCTGTTGTGTCTAATATTTGTTACATAAGCCCCAGGGACTGTGTTAATATCTAGGAAGCAATTCTTTGCAGAATTACATTTACATATCTTCTTTCAGTTGGTGCCCACAGGTGACAAGTTAGTCATTTCTATAAATGTCTCCAAACCCCAGACTGATACTGATTATTCTGGACCTTTAACCCAGACTGTGGTGGTTCATCCTAATTGAAGCCTGTAGCTTCCCATGAGCTCTTGAAACTGCTATATCAAAAAATATACACACTAAAAAACCAATTCAGTATGTACTAGAAAACACCATCTCCAGCCTTCATGGATTAGAGCCCAGCATTTTGGAAACAGCTGTTATTTTCTCTCCATATGGCTAAAGTTCATGAAGAATCAAAACACTCATATAGCAAAATTGCATATTGGAAGCCAAAAAAGTTTTTTTGGCACCATTTTATTTTTTTATTTTCTGGACCTTTTTATTACTTTGCTATAGATGAAAACTACTTTTCCTTTGCTTTTAAAAACTTAAAAAAAATTTCTTGTGTAAGTGTGTGGTCTACGATTTGAAGCTTCATCTAATTTCTGTGGTCATCACTTAGAATTTTCCTTCCATTACAGCACTTTTTCCCTTATACACACAGGGCAGCGGATGTTAGTTGTATCAGCAGAACTAAGATTTCCTGACTTCCTTTCTTCTAAGCAATTTCCTCTGCATTACAGGCCAGTGTAGAAGAATTCTGCCAGAAACCCTACATGTTTGATATAAAGGCATGCAAAAATCAACTTCTAGAATTAAATGGTATAAAAATCTACTTGAGAGAAAGAATTTAGATTAGAAATTTACTTGATGTGTATAGTCAGGCTAAAGGAAGTTGAAGAATCCTAAGTAATGGTGTCAAGAAATGATAGAAGCCTGATAGACTGAGATACAGATGTATGTAAATATGTATCACTTTACTGATATATTTATGAGACAACTGAATGCAGTGATTAATAGCAAAAACTCTGAAGGTACACTAGCTGGGTCAAATACTGGGTTTCTGTTTGTTGGCTTTAAGACCTTGACAGATTAAAACACTGAATACCAAGTACATGGTTGCCATAGAGATCATTGTTTGCTATTATTAGTCCGCTATATAGTCTGGGAAATTTTCTGACACATTCTTATTCTTCAAATTCTCCTTTTACTAGGAGTACACTTGTGATGAGCACTGGGTGTTGTATGGAAGTGTTGAATCATTATATTGTACACCTGAAACTAATATTACACTGTATGTTAGCTGGAATTTAAATTAAAACTTAAAAAAAAAAAACCACACCAAGATCTCCTTTTTTCTTTTCTTTTCTTTTTTTAAAAATTATGTTTATTTATTCTTGAGAGACAGAGAGAGACAGTGTGAGCAGGGGAAAGTCAGAGAGAGGAAGACACAGAATCCGAAGAAGATTCCAGGCTCTGAGCTAGCTGTCAGCACTGAGCCCGCCGCGGGGCTTGGACCCACGAACCGTGAGGTCATAACCTGAGCAGAAGCCGGATGCTTAACCGACTGAGTCTCCCAGGAGCCCCAGAGATCTCCTTCTTTCTAAATTTCATGAGGAAAACACACTTCTTTAGAGTAATATATTTTCAAAATATGTAAAAAATCCAAATATAGAAATTATTTTAATAAGTACATTTTGCTTTTCTGCTTCTTGATAAATTTCTAGGAAAGTGCTTCAATCTTACCAAGAAATTCTCTTCAATTTATACTTGCCTGCATTACTTTAGTACCTATAAATAGTAAAGCCCAGCCTGTGACCTGGGATTATCAGAGAGGGTGAACTTCTTCTGATCTGAGTATCTTATTGGTTGCTAATTTTGGGAACAAAGATGGTTTGTGCCCCTGTAACTTTCAGTCCATGAACTCTGAGTCCCTTTGGACTTAGTTTTCATATAAGAAGAGAAAAGTGTTTAAGGGGTAAATTATGTTATTGAATAATAGAGCAGAAAATGATTTCAGAAGTCACTAGGCCAATTCTTTTCTTTTTAAATTTATTTATTTATTTTGAGAGAGAGAGAGAGAGAGAGAGAGAAGCCCAAGGAGGTTCTACACGATCAGTGCAGAGCCTGATGCAAGTCTTGAACTCATGAATCATGATATCACAACTTGAGCCCAAATCAGGTCGGATGCTAAACCAACTGAGCCATCCAGGTGCCCCTAATCCTCTTATCTTCTAAGAGCAGAAATTCTGAGACCAGACAAGATGCTTTTGGGGAAGAGGACAAGGTAAAGGCAGAGGTGAATTTAATGCATGCCTTTCTCCTACAGGGTATGTTATAATGATACACAGGGGACAGTAACTTATTCTGGAAAAGCCTTAAAAAGCAAGTTAACTTACTCTATTGTAATACTTATTTTCCCCATTCTTGGAAGAAGAATAAACATGAAAACGCAGGAATAAGATTAAAATAATTGAGGAATTTTATATAGAAATGTTTTCATGACATGCCCCAGGCAGTTATAATGGTACTCCAGGACTTGCACACCATTTGTGATGTTACTTTAATGGCATTAAATAAGATTATACATATTAAAGCACTTTGTTCAATGCCTTGCTCACAGGAAGGAGTTAACACGTATTAGCTATTTGTATGACTATTATTTGCTTACCTCTGGGAATCCTCCTTCAGCCAAAAGGCTGGGCAGAAAAATATTTACTCACCATCTTGGAGATAATTAATGTATTATTCTTCACAGTATCTGAAAGCTCAGGCAAGAAGCATAGTGTTATCCCTGATGAATTCTGGAAAAACAGACACAAAAGATTCATAAGCACATTTCAGTTACCCAAATAGGTTAGAAGCAGAAAGAGAAACATTCTTCATTTCCTGACTTTTCTATATCAGGTTTAAATGCTTTAGTTTCTGATGCTTTTAGTTTCTGAAATAACTGACTGTGAAGAGGAAATCGGGAAGCTAGGTAAAGGAAGCTCTGTGGGCTTTTCCTGGAGACTTCCTTCTTTTTCCATCAACAGAGCAGCTAGAAAAGCAGAAATGGATTTGGTTGAACACTTCCTCTTTACCAAAAATAAAAAATAAATAAAGAGGAACTAATGTGTGGGCTATTTTTATATTATATTTCACATTTATTTTATATTTATTTTTCCAGTATTTTACCATTTTACAGATGAGGAAACTGACACTAACGGAGGGTAGAGGTCTGCCTAAAGTTCCAGAGCTCAAAATGGTAGGGTTGAGGTTCCAATTTTAGGTAAGCAGTCAGGACTGCAGGCTGGAAGTCTTCATCAGGACCTCGTATGACCACATTACTATACAGGTTGGAAAATAAGAAAAACAAGAAGAAATTTGGACTCTGAGTCAAGAGCAGCTAGGAATTTGCTAATTAAACACCGCAGCACAGAAGTAAGAGTGCCTGAATTCTGGACCTGCCAGAGAAAATGAAAGTATATTCAATTAAGTTGTAATAGTCCTTCAAATACTTACGGAGACATTATCACATAGATTGTCACCTTTAGTCACAGTTACTTCTCCCTCGGTCCAATCCGATGCACAGGGTGGTCACGAAGGGCACAGTGCATGCAGAAAATGGCACTCGCTGGGAGAGAATTGAGATAATCTATGAAGGGTATTCACTCTGCATTTCCTCCTTTCCCTTCCTCACACTCAAGCAGATAGTTGACTCTGAGCTCATCTCCTCAAGAGATGATGAAGCAGGGTAAAAAGTAAAAGTTGTTTGGCAACTGCTTCTTTTTCTGACTTTTAGCTCCAAGGCCTAATGACAAAGAGGGCAAGGACTCTTCATGTGTTGCACAATCTGGTCTAGATCTCTGGTCTAGATCACCCGCTGAAGAACCAAGCACACTCGGAGATCTTGGAAGGGAGGAGGTTTATTTTACACCGGTGGGCTCAGAGGAGAGCATTCTCCAGAGATCTGAGCCCAGAGCATTAGCAGAGGAACAATTTATAGCCCGTTACTTCCGTATTCCTCATGAATCAGGGACAGGTGTTTTCTGTTAGTCCTGTCCGCCAGCTTACAACAGATTTTCCCTATCACATGGACTGTTGAAGGGACACGATCCTCCCTTTGGATGGATCGCTGACTGCATTAACCATCACTAACACTCATCGACCTCCATGTACTCATTGAATGCACTCACTGAATGTTCTCAGAACCTTATCAGCTTGTTGTTACTAATATTGTTTAGAATGCTCCATGAGGGCAAGGATTTTTCTCTATTTTTGTTTACTGCTTAACCTCTATTATCCAGAATAGTACCTGGCAAAGATTAGGTACTCACTAACATTTATTGTAGAATAAGTGTCCATCTATGGAGGAACTGAGGCACAGAAAGGTGAATAACCTATGCAAAATCCCATAGCTGGTCATGGATGAGAAGAATTAAAGGATCCCCCCCGGCCAGGGATGGGAGAAACAGAAGGAGTGGAAATGTGTAGTTCTAGACAGCAGAGGGGCCCCAGGGCCATATTGTGCTGCCAGGGAGGTGGCAAAACCACTTTGAAGAAATGGCTGTGTTGGATGGTGTACAGCTGGAACTTGAGGCAGCATCCAAAGTGACTAGACTGCCACATTCGGGCAAGAGAGTGGCGCATGAGGACACTGCAGAAGCAGCAGGGAGCTGCTGGGGGGAAGGCCGCGCACACACGGGTGGCGGGCAGCCTCCAGGGCAGCTGCTGTAGAACATTGACCAAGAATCGAATAGCCACTCCTCCCCTGAGAGATGATTGGTTGCTTTGTTTCCCTACAACCAAGAACAAAGGGTTGTAAAGCAGACCATTATTATAGAAAATGAGGCAAGTGCTGGGTCTTGCAAATTTGGTTTTTTTAAACTGAAGCATAATGTAGGAAGAGAATGTTAAATGTGTCATCAGAAGGCGGAAGCTTCGATCTTAGCTTGTCCCACCGGAAATTCCTAGGCAATTTATCTAATTTCCCTATGTCTGTTTCGTCCTCTATAAAATAGGGATTAGAGGTGATTATGGTGAGGACAAAAAGATTTTTTTTCTTTTTCTTTCTTTTTTTTTTACTAGTTTATTGTCAAGTTAGTTTCCATATAACACCCAGTGCTCTTCCCCCCAACTGCCCTCTTCCATGTCCATCATCACCTTCCTTCCCCTTTCCCCCTCTCCAAAAGGACTTTTTTGCATGTAAGTTAAAACTCAGGGAAAGATAATAAATACACCATGATAATTTTGTATAACTCCTATTTCCTTTGCACTTGACTTTGATTTATATAGTTCTCTTTGGTGACTAAGGGGCTGGATTTATATCTTAAGCTTCCTATAGACTTAATATTTATAGTTTTCTTCATTTCTAATGCATACAATAAATGGATGTAAACATATTTTTTAACATTTAGAGTGCTAATGAATAGGAAATATTTGACAGGTTGCTATTGCTGCCTGTGAGTGTAATTTTCTAGAAGTTGCAAGCCATCCTGTCATCAATATGTTTCATGGACAATCTGGAGGCCCTAGAATGCACAGGCAGGTATTTCACTGGATCCTTTCACTGAGCTGTCCTAATATTATAGCTGGAATGAATTGGAGTGGAAAAAAAATAAATGTCTAGAACATTTAGGCATTTGTTGCTCATCTGTGTAAGGATTATCAACAGGTGTATTAGAATCTTCCACTCCAGCTCTATGGCTCTACTGAGAAAAGGAATGTAAGTGAAATATCCTGGCAGTAATGAGAACTTTAGAGTCCTTGTAAAAATGTGAATTGTTGGGAAATATAAGTTGGGATCATTCACTCATCAAAGATATATTAGCGCCTATAATGTGCCTGGCATTTCTTTCCACGAGGGCACAATAGTAAACTGAGTGATGAAGCACCTGCTCTTACACAGCTTGCATTCTGCTAGGGGAGGGGGAGTACACACTCTATTGTCAGAGATGGTAATGAAGAGACACGCAGCCGGTAAAGGACGAGACTGTTGGAGGAGGGTTCTGGTGAGGATGTGGTCAGCCAAGGAGACCTAACAAATTGAGGAAGCAAGCCACTTGCCTGTATTCCCGTTCCCTCATTCTCTGGGAGCCTGCGGTGTAACACTTTAAACATAAAAGAGCATGTGGCAATAGGCACATGTCAGCACCTGTAACTTTGATTTTATGTATTGAATGCAAATACATTAGGCTATTTACACCCAGAGAGCCTATAAAATGCCAAGAATAACCAGAAGTCTTTGTAGGCTGGGCCTGTTTGGTGGGCATATTTCATCTGAGAAATGAAAGAAGAGACTTGGGTGGAAGTAAGTAGCCTTGTCTCTCATTGGCTTATGACTGTGACTTACTCATCATATAAACCCACGATGCAGTCACTGATGAGGGCATAGAAGATACTAGAGACTCCACGGCAACATAGCACAAGTAAGTGATAAGATTGAACTCTATAAAGATAAGAAATGAGAGTGTTCTCTCTTCATCTTAGTGTTTATTTTTATTACCGTCATATTCTGTGTGTCACTGAGCAACTGTCTGTTGACCTCTTTTCACTGTGCCACTACCTCTGATCTGGTCTCATTCAGAGCCTCCCAGTGTTAGTGGCCAAATAGAAATCAAACAGTCATTTCTAAAAGAAATATAGTACTGGAGATTTTGAAAGACTTTAAGAAATGTTAAAAGATCCTTTAAGTAGACTTTAACATACAAAATGCAGTCAGTACAAGTGATGTTTTTTCAACGTATAAAGCGGAAGTTCTTTCTCCCTTTCTCTCTTTTTTTTTCTTTTTATTTCTCTTTTTTCTTTCTTTTTCTTTCTTTCTTTCTTTCTTTCTGTCTTTCTTTCTTTCTTTCTTTCTTTCTTTCTTTCTTTCTTTCTTTCTTTCTTTCTTTCTTATTTCTTTCTCTTTCTTTCCTTCTTTCTTGGATTTTCTTTGTAATATTTTCTGTCACTTTAAGACATTTTGTTGAAGTGTCTCCGTATTTTGCCAAGAATTACTTTCTATCATCATTTGGTTTCAAAGATAATTTAAGGCATTTACTCCAGGCTAAGAATTTGAGCTCACAGCTCCCAAAGGATATTTCAATTATTCCTCTTGCTTTGGATTTAATGTAAGGCAGCCATTTAAAACGATACTTAGTTGGTCTTTGATGGTAAAATAGAGGTCCTGGCTTGTCAGTGTGAAATTAAACGTCCAGGGTTTGATTTAAACCAATAACTCACTCAGTCAACAAAAATGCTTATTTTCCTCTGTTGTGCTACAATTTAACTCCAACCTGGCAGCTTTTCCAGAACTGAACTAGAAATGCTCAGAGACCCTGTGAGTGAGGGAAATCAACATTCTCTACCGCCAACTGTTAATGGGTAATACAGGACTGTTATTTAATGCCATATTGTGCAAGAAGTTCTTATGTAGACAATAGTATCTCATGTGATTGCTCTCTGAATCTAATTTTTGCATTTCAAAACACTGCAGTCTCCATAATAGGATACAAATATTACCCTCTCTGCCGGTACATTTCGTATAGGTTAAACTTTGGTCAAGCTGAGGTAGAGCAAAGAAGTGTTGGCAAATCTGCAAATAATTTGTGCTTTTATACCTCAAATGCATAGGTTAGTGCATCATTCTCAGGTATGTTTGGCGTTCCTTTTATTTAAGAGTAAGAGCGCACGTAGTAAACATCTTTATGAGTAAAATCAAGATAATAGTGTTTAGGTTTTGAAGTGAATTCTAAAACGGCTAATACTTAATTCCCTATTTGTAAAGTTTTTTATCTATCAAAATTATTTCAAAAATTCAATTCCTTTTTTTTTTTTCAGTTATCTGCTGAAATCTTTAAGGTGCATAACACAGTAACTGAATATTAGCCTCCTTTGCCAGAGTTGAGTTTGGATTGTTAGCTCCTTTCCGGCACAGACACTAGCATTTTTGATGCTGTTTTCCTGGGCTCTGACAGCAATGTACAGAAGGATATGAGGTTAGCTAAAATGAATGCTTTTACTATAGTTTGTACTTTATCAATGACTGCATTAAAACTGCCTCTGGGACTGAATGTGCTTTGTGGTTATTAATCAGCTGAAATGTATCAGTGTTACATAAAGTAAAAAGAGCTCCAGGGGCACCTGGGTGGCTCAGTCATTAAGTGTCCGGCTCTTCATTTCAGCTCAGGCCATGATCTCGTGGTTTGTGAGATGGAGCCCAGATCTGGCTCTGCGCTAACCTCGTGCTTGGGATTCTCTCTCCCGCTCTCTCTGCCTTTCTTTCTATCTCAAAATAAATAAAGAAACAATTTAAAAAAAGAAAAAAAGTAAAAAGAGCTATAAACCAGGAGGAAGAAAGGAAGTCCACAAGACAGAACTTTTCAAAAACACTATTAGTGTCATAGAAAAAAATTCGTTTCTAAATAAGTTTAGCACACATTAAAAGGTAACTCTTCTTTTGTATGAGTTCATATGTGAAAGTTTCTATCCAGGGTATGTATTAAGTCATCGTTTATATGTTCTTTGAGAAACTGTATACCTTATTTTTCTAACACCACTCTAAGTGGGTTTTTTATTCTTCTGGTGAATCAGGAACTTTAATGACTCTCTTCAGAATGGAAGGAAGCCAGTGGTTAGCTTTAGTTACAAAGGAAAGCTTTAAGCATGATCAGCTTACCTTTTTCCTTCTTGTTTCTGTATCATTTCAGGAAACACCCAATTTTCCCTACATGGGATTCTTAACATGGAGTAATAGTGGGAAGGCTCAGAAAGGAAGCTAACAGGAACAGCGTGACCCGGGAATTTGCCCAGGCCAGTCCAACCATACTTAAGTCTATAATCCATCCCATGTTCTTTTGATGCATTGTGTGAAGTTGGGGTGTAATTCTGTATAGTTTTCTTCTTTTGTATATTTTGTTGGGGTGTAATTCTGTATATTTTCTTCCGTCTAGCCTCATTATGTTACCACTGTAATGTCATGTCTGTCATACATCTGAGATTCTGTTAAAGGCTCTATGCACCTCTGTACGTCTGGTCCTGAACAAAGATCACATCACCCTTGTTACAAGGTTTTTTTAATGTGAGTCTTGCAATCTGGTAGGTCAAGTCATCTCCTTCTGTTCTTTTCATTTGCCTTGGCTATTTTGGTCCTTAGCATTTCTATTTGAAATTTAGGCTCAGGTTTATCCATAGAATCTCTTAAATTTTAAATACAAACAATAACTTTGATTGCAAATAAGGACAGGTTTGTCTCTTCCTTTCCATTCCTTACGTATGTGGTTTATTGTTGTGTTATCTTACTGAGGTAGGTAGGCGTCCAGGACTGTGGTGAACAGTAAGGGTAGTGGTGAGACTCTTGTTATTCCTGACATTAAAGAAAATGCTTCTATTGGCTCCACATTATGTATGATGTTTGCTCTAAGTTTTTTTTTTGTAGAGATTCTAATAGGTTAAAGAAATTTTCTTCCGGGCCTGGTGTCTTTCATGAATGTAACTAATTACCCATTCCATTTCTTTACTGGTTAGTGTTAATGCAGGCTTTCAATTTTTTTCCTTGCTGTGTTAGTTTACTTATTTCTCAGAATCTTTCCATTTAAGTGTTCAGATTCATGGACATGAAGTTATTTGTCATGTTAGCTTATGATATTTTTTCATGTTTGTTTATTTTTGAGAGAGCGTGAGCCAGTGGGGGATGGGGTGGGGGCACGGACAGAGAGAGAGGGAGACACAGAATCCAAAGCAGGCTCCAGGCTCTGAACTGTCATCACAGAGCCCAAAGCAGGGCTTTAACCCACGGACTGTGAGATCATGACTTGAGCCAAAGTCGGTCGCTTAACTGACTAAGCCACTCAGGTTCCCCATTAGCTTATGATTTGTAATGATCTATTTCATCTGCTGTTATGACCCCTTTTTGCTTATAATATTAATTTTTGTGACTTTTCATATATTTTTCTCATTTTCACTTTCACTAGAGGTTTTCAGTTTGACCTTTTAAAGATTGTATATAAGAGCCCGCCAGGCCCTAGTTTCAGGCAGTGTATCCCTGCAGTCTCTCATTTGTGTAGGGGATTTTATTCTCATTTTTCCCAAAGGAGCTACCCTCCTCGATGGCCGCCGCCTCTGTCAGAATTCAGGGACCTGCTTACTGTATTTGGTTTTTGTTCACCTTGATGCAGGCAAACTTTGTCTTTGCTTTTAATCTTGACTATATATTTCCTTTATTTGTTTGTTTATGTATTTATCTATCTAGCTATTTATTTATTTATTATTATGTGCTTGAGGATTGGGGTCCAATCAAATTACACAAAGCTGGGCTCGAACCTCAACGAGGGTGGTAACTGTCCTCTCCCGTTCTCTCCTGTTCTCTCCCACTCTCCCTTTTCATCCTTCTTGCTTTGCTTTCCGAATGTATACCACGTGCCAAGCACTGTGCTGGTACTTTCTACACAATATTTTCATTACCACTTTACAGGTGAGGAATCTAAAGCTAGGAACAGGTGACTTGCCCAAGGCCACTTAGATACGAAGTAGCAGAAGTGACTCCAAACCACACATTCTTCTTGCCGCTGACCTGTGCTGCCCCTGGTTTGCTCCTCACTGCATCCAGTGGGCGGGGGGGGGGGGTACATCTCACCTTCATCCTTTTAGCCTGTCATCCTTACGAAATGAAGGCTTTAACAAAATGAGATTATTGTAACAGGAATAGACTGCTGAATGCAGTAAGAGGAAAAAAAAGTCTTAGACACTATCCTCTATAGTTTTTATTAGCTTTTGTTGTAAATTTCCTTGCCTATTTTCCCCATACAAATATTTGCTTGGAATTTCTTTGGTTAGTTTTTATGCAAAAGCTTTATAAAATATAGGAAGGATTTTTAAAATTCATAGGTGTTTCCAATTACATTTACATTTACTTATTTTTCATATTATGAAGTGTGCACATATATCCTCAAGAGCAAAAGTCTCCAGATTTGGAATTTTGTAGCTGTAAAGATCAAGAAAAGTAGACTTTCACTCAATAGAAAATATAATCTGCAAGTAATACAGGAATGTGTTGTGCAAGTGCAGCTTCACCAATGAGTGAAGACTGTTGAAAGAATGTTCTAGAAGGAAAGATAAGCATTTGTCAGATGTTCATGGACCTGTGCCAAGTCTTAGATTTAAAGATATATTTGCAGAGAACTATAGATAGCTGACAACTTATGCTAAGTTTTTTTTAAATGTCTTCTTTACTTGAGTGAAACACAATATAAAATAGCACATTTTTGCAAATGTACAACAGCAACAAGTGCCTTTGTTTTCATGAGCAATTAGGAGGTGGACAATGTTACTTATGCGGTATTTGACCAAATGAGAAAAAGTCATGTTTAATTTTTTAATATTGATCATAATAGATGTTTATGAATCTATATATTCATATCAAGCTTATAAGGAATACACACAATTTCTTTGTCACTGAGGAAAGATTGACCCATGACAGCAAAAAATCAATAAAAAAGTTGGATACCATGCTCTTCATATAAAAACTGTGATGAAGAATGACACTTTTTCCACTCTGAAGACTCTTTTTATTCTTTTGAGATTTAGAACTGTTAGATCAAGGAATTGTAACAATTATGCTTTTTATTTCTTAGATAAGAATGTTCCCTTGGGGCGCCCGGGTGGCTCAGTTAGTTGAGTGACTGACTCTTGACTTGGGTTCAGATTATGATCCCTGGGTCATGAGATCAAGACCCACGCTGAGACAGCACGGAGCCTACTTGGGATTCAGTGTCTCCCTCTCTCCCTGTCCCTCCCCCGCTCTCTCTCTCTCTCTCAAACTAAATAAATAAACTTAAAGAAAAAAGAATATTCCCTTTATTGTGATTGCATAAACTACTCCCTTTTTATCAGAAGGAAGCTTATTACTTTATATTGACTATTGACTATTTTTGTACTCTCATATTTTTCCCACTATTTATTTCTAAGCTTAACATTAAGCTTAACTGAGTCCCTCAAATTTGAACTCCCTCTATGCATATTTCTCCCCCAAAGAACTGAAGGCTATGTATCTTGTAGTTTTCATTAGTTCTCTCCAGTGACTTTTTCACTTACATACTGATGTGTGAGGCATGTGCCACACTTCATCTGGCTACAGACTGGACTGGCTAACAGGAGTGGGATGGGTGTGGAATGTTCAGGGTGACCATTTCTAGCAAGGAGCACCACCTCCACCCACAATATCTAGATGGGGAAAACCAAGGCCCAGAGAAATGGTTTCAACAGAAATTACCATCACCATTGTTTCTTGGCTCTTGAGTGGGTCTAAGTAGGCAACCAGACAGCTGTTTGTGGTCATCTGCACCACAGTGGGATACTGTGAATGCATAAACTTGGCAATCTAGATTTTTATGATTTGTGTTTGACCTTTTATCTGACGTGATTTCAGATAGAATTTTGTTTTGAGACTTTAGCCTAACTTCTTTTTATCTACTATTCCTTTAATATCCTTGAAAAACTTCCTAGAAAAAAACAAACTATTTAAACTTACCACTTACAATAAATGTCACCTGGGTGGCTCAGTTGGTTGAGTGTCTGACTTTGGCTCAGGTCATGATCTGACGGTTCGTGAGTTCAGGCTCCATATCGGGCTCGCTGCTGTCAGCACTGAGGCCACTTAGGATCTTTATCCTCCTCTCTCTCTGCCCCTCCCCAGCTCATGCTCTCTCTCTCAAAAATAAAAATAAATATTAAAGAATAAATAATTGTTATTTATGACTTCTATTCATGTAACTACTATGATTACTATTTATTTTTAGTGTCCTGTATTCACAGTGTTTAATTTTGCCTATAGAATTAATTCAAAGTTATTATTGACAATAGCTAATAATTATTAGGTATTTAGCACTGTGTCAAATGCTTTACATGTATTACCTTATTAAATCTCCAAATCTATATTAGTATCTCTACAAAAAAAATGGACTTTGAAGAGAGATTTTTTTGATTAGTCCAACATAGCCAAGTGGAAGAGATGAATTTCAAATGAAAATGTTTATTTCTAGGTTACCTGACCATTATAAAATTACAAGACATTCTACTATTAGTGTTTGAAATTATTAATTGTTTATAAGCAGTGGAAATGAGATACACATCACGGAAAACTGATAAAATTATAACAATGTACATCTAACCAATGTAGCCAGTTTTAGCAAACTTTATGAAATGTAAGAAAAGTTACTTTCTTTCTTCCTTGCTCCTCTATAGAAGGTATGGAGAAATCTGTATCCTGTTGCCCCTTCCTGTTGCCCCCAAGATGGGGTATGTCCGTACGGTGATAGGATCCCAGTAAAACCCCACAGCATGCGTGCAGTAAAAGGGGAAAGAGAGCAGTTTTCCTTTTGGTTTCCCTAAGCCTTTGATTCCTGGAGGGAAATGCCATGGGTGGGTGAAGGGAGGGGATGGCCAGCTCAGGCTGGCAAAGCTGGCTCACTCTGCCCTTGCATGGACACTGTTCCTGAAATCCTTATCCAGCTGTCCTCACAAACTTAGCTGTGTCACCAAAGTCAACAAAAGCCAAATGTCAAATTACAAGTGAGTAAAGGCGGGACAAAAACAGCTTAAAATGGAAAAATAGAAAGTTTTGAACTCATCCTCTGAAGCTTGGTATCTATATGCCCTCTCACTCTGAATTTTTTTGTAAAATATTTCACTGGAATGTTCCAGCTAATTCTTAAAGAGGTGGTCATGATCTTCTAACAAGTCTTTCCCATATGTTATTAGGATAGTGATTTATAATTTAGGTTTTGGAATATTCTCGATTATCTCCAGGCATCTCAAAAGATGCCGTAAAGTTTTGAAAAAATCCTCAAAGAAAAATATGGAAACATCCATAGAAGGCTGCTAAAATAATCTTCAATTTTTATTTTCCCAGAATCACACCATGCCAAACTACAAACTCACTTATTTTAATATGAGGGGGAGAGCGGAAATTATTCGATATATATTCGCATATTTGGACATAAAGTATGAAGACCACAGAATAGAACAAGCTGATTGGCCTGAAGTCAAATCAAGTAAGTGGCACAAATAAGAGTTTATGAAAATGTAGGGAAAATATATATTTCTAGAACTTTCTGTCTTTCCTCAGGGAAAATAAAAAAGGTTTTTATTTTTTTATTTATTAATTAAAAAATTTTTAAGTGCCTATTTATTTTTGAGAGAGAAACAGAGCAGGGGAGAGGCAGAGAGAGAGAGAGACAGAATCTGAAGCAAGCTCCAGGCTCTGAGCTGTTAGTACAGAGCCTGAGGTGGGGCTTGAACTCGTGAACCACGAGATCATGACCTAAGCTGAAGTTGGAAGCTTAACTGATTGAGCCACCCTGGTGCCCCATTTATTAATTTTTTAAGTAAAGGTTTTTAAATTTCATGTAGCTTTACATTGAGAAGGTAGGTGGGCCAGAAATTTTCCTATTCAAGGTGAAAACACAAACCTCACAGAAAGTGTATATCAACAATACAAAGCTATGTCAGAAGAGTTGAAACAGGGAATACAAAAGTTATTATTCTTGACAACTGGAATTAGATGGGCTTACTACAGATACCTATAGTTTTGTCAAGGGATCAGATATGCTGCTCTAACAGAAAACCGACCACAAAATGGCTTATATCACATGGAAATTAGTTGTCTCAGATAAGCAAAAATCCAGACATAGGACAGGTTTCAAGAATTGACTTTCTTCTGTGTGTTGGTGGCATCATGGAGCAAGTAACAAGAGGGTTGCTGCAGTTCCAGCCCCACGGCCTTGAACAGGAATATCCAGAGATACATGAGAGAAAGAGCACTCTGCTGCAAGTGTTCTCAGAAGAATGCAGAAAATATTTCCCAGAAGACCTCAGCAAACTTGTCATTTCTCACTGACAAAGCAGATGGGAAGGACCTTGAACAATCTAGTCTACCTCTGAAGTTGGGGGTGGAATCAATTTTCATGAAGCATGTGACTATTCAAAAGAAGGGTGGGTATGTGTACAAAACTGGGTGTTTGATCAGAAGAAAAAGCAAATTGATGAACTGGGCAGGTAACTCCATGAAAACATGCTCCTTAGCACTCAGGACAAAGGGGAGAATTAGAAATATTATGACATTAAAAAGTGTGTGGCTCTCAGTAAGTTGTAAGTCATCCTATGGTGGTATATTTTTTTTAATGAAGAAAAAATAAATGAGCAAATTATTTTGTTCATCATATCTGCCTAAAAATACTAACTAAATATTAACTCTATGGCTAAAATTCACATTTTTATGATGGGATTATTACAAATTTGCATAAAGATGAAGTTGAAGAGAAGAGCTATTGGGTATTGAAAGACTATTGGGCACCTGGTACATATTCCACAGACTCATTTCATTTAATTTCTCCAGCACGCCTTCATAGGATGTATTATGGGTTTTATTTTATACTTGGGTTAGCTATAGCACACAGAATTTACGTAATTTTTTCAGGTTCAATTTTTCAGCAAGGTAGAACTGTTTTTCAAGCACAGGTCAATTTCATACAGGGGCCCAAGTTATTTGCACTTGATAATGCCGATAACTGTAGCCACTCTGGAAAACAGTGTGGAAGTTCCTCAAAAAATTACAAATAGAAGTACCCTATGATCCAGCAATAGCACTACTAGGAATTTATCCAAAGGATATAGGAGTGGTGATTCATAGGGGCACATGTACCCCAATGTTTAGAGCAGCACTATTGACAATAGCCAAAGTATGGAAAGAGCCCAAATGCCAGTCAACTGATGAATAGATAAAGAAGATGTGGTATATATACAATGGAGTATTACTCGACCATCAAAAAGAATGAAATCTTGCCATTTGCAACTATGTGGATGGAACTAGAGGGTATTATGTTAAATGAAATCAGTCAGAGAAAGACAGATATCAGACAGTTTCACTCATATGCGGAATTTGAGAAACTTAACAGAAGACCATGGGGGAGGGGAAGGAAAAAATAGTTATAAACAGAAAGGAAGGCAAACCATAAAAGACTCTTAAATACAGAGAACAAACTGAGAGTTGATGAGGGTGGAGGTTGGGGAGGGTGGGGAAAATGGGAGATGGGCATTGAGGAGGGCACTTGTTGGAATGAGCACTAGGTATTGAATATAAATGATGAATCATGGGAATCTACTCTCAAAGCCAAGAGCACACTGTATACACTGTATGTTAGCTAACTTGACAATAAATTACATTAAAAATAAATAAATAAATAAAATAGATAATACCACAACAATACCACCAGGATAACTGGTATATTAACAGTACATATCACCACATGCCTTTTGGAAACATGAGCTCTTTAAATGTCATTTCCCCTGTAATCACTCTTTTTCTTATCAGAGAACTCTTCTCATGGGCTAGAATGTTTTATTTCCTTTTTTCATGAAACTTCCTCATTAATATCCAAACTTTCCCCCTACCATGAGGATTTGTACATGGGATTTTTAATTCTGTGGACATGAAATAGGTGATTAAATTTTATTCATTAATGAAATCAAGATGGATAGCAAGTTGTAGAGATATTACATGTAATAAATTCTGCCTTTTAGTTTTTAGATATAAGTTCTTTGAGTCCCTCATACCCTCTTCTACTTTGACTTTCCATTATGTTATTTAAAAATGGAATTGCTGCATTTTCTTAATATTTTCACAGATTCTTAGAGTTGATAGAGATCTTAAAGTTCATGGTGATTAGGATATATATATATATGTATATATATATGCATAGTTTCAGATGTTTTAACAGACACCCAACACAAAAATGGCCTAAAGAGGATAGAAATTCATTTCTTTTGCATAAAATCCCAAGCCGGTAGAGTGGTTCTGCTCCATGAAGTTGTCAAAGATTAGGCTCCTTCTTTTCCGTTCATCTGCCATCCCTAGTTGGTTGTCTAATATATATTAAGACATTCTCTTCCACATTCCAGCTCACAGGAAGTGTAAGAGGGGAAGGGACACATCTCTTTCTTTCCATAGCATGACCAGGAAGTTTTACATTTCACTTCTGCTTGTGGCCCTTGGCAAGAACTTGTTCACGTGGTCATGGATTACTCCAAGGGAAGCTGGGAAATGCTGACTTTATTGTGGATAATCATTTGCTCACCTAAAACCCAGGATTTTATTGCTTTGAAAAAAAAGGAAGGAATAGCTATTGAAAAGCAGTTTATTACAAATTTTTCCTGGCCTCATCTCCTATCTGCCTTAGGAATGCTCTCCAATGTTTGAAATCTTCTATGACCTGCCCTCTGTGATAAGGATTATATTTAGACTATCATTGGCTATTAAGAAGTTCTTCCAAGTCAAACCTGGTAAACTGTGCACAGGTGTTGACATTTTTCTCTCTTTTAAATAACATTAAAGTACTTATTTTTTTAAAAAAAAGACAAAGCCCTACAAGGACAAAAAAATCAAGCTTGAATATGACAGCACAAAGTTCCCAAAACTGGAAAACAAGTCAAAGAATGGGAAGGCGATGGGGCGTCTGAGTGGCTCGATCAGCAAAGTGACCGACTCTTGATCTTGGCTCAGGTCGTGATCTCACGGCTCATGAGCTTGAGCCTCGCGTCCGGCTCTGCACTGATGTCTTAGAGCCTGCTTGTGATTCTCTCTCTCTCTCTCTCTCTCTCTCTCTGCCCCTCTCTCGCTTGTTGTATGTCTGTCTCTCTCTGTCTCAAAATCAATAAATAAACGTTAAGAAAAAAAGAATGGTAAGGTGACTTAATAGGCCACGGATGCTCAAATATAAACATAGAGGAGGTGGAGGCAAGCTTAATCACTCCAGAGATCCCCCCAAGGGCTCAGGAATTGGTAGCAACAGAGAACTCTAATAACAGAACTGACAGAGGATTGACTGGAAGATTGTGAAGCGGCAGCATGACCACAAGGTCTTTTCCCTGGAAGAAGGATGGAGATCACTCTCAATCAAGGATAGCCCAGAGGGTTCCAGGACACCAGTCATGTCTCAGGACACAATACTATAGATGGGTTTCAGTGGAAATCTAGAAACTAAACCGTGAGACCCAACGCCCTTATCCCCTGCTCTACAATCAGAATGCCGGAACTAAACGAGCATCCTTCAGGCAGGAAATGGAAGAGTTGTCTCCAGTGAAGCTGATCAGTCCAAGAGAACGTCTAGCAGACACTGAGTGAGTGGGCATCTCAACGACACGGCCCAGCCCAGTCTGTCTGCAAGCCCTTCCATGTCCACTGAGGCTCCTATTAGCTTCTATTCTTTTCACTTATTTAAAACAGGAATGGCAAACCAAAAATTAGTACATATTTGTAAGAAGGCCTCTAATAGAAAACAGACCTAAAGAAGCAGAGGGGGAAAGATCAACTTAAGGCTTCAGGATGATATAGCAAGAAATAGATTTCAAAAATAGAAAATCCTCAAAGAGAACAGGTATTTTGTACATTCAGAACAAATATGCTATAAGAAGGAATGTTCAGAGAAAAAAAGGTGTTAAAACTAAAAAACTGATACAGACAAATCAAATTGATAAAGTGATAAAAAAATTAAAAACTACTCCAAAAAGCACAATAGGAAAAATAAATTAAAAATGGAGAAAAAAGATCAGAAAAATTGAGATTAAGTAAGCGTAGGATATCTCAGTGAAATTCTGGGAAGAGAAAACAGAAAACAGAAAGGAGGAAAACTTTTAAATGACTCTTCCTTACATAAAATTAGAATCTACCTCCTCATTGCTTTCATACATTGGTCTTGGATTTACCATTTTAATCCATGGAGAACAGATTATTCCTTCTTTAACATCCAATTATTTGAAGAAGCTTAATATCTTTAAGATCATAGAGAAAAAGACTTTGCTGGATCGTCAGCTCAGTGATGATGCTCTGGGGAAGGTAAAGGCCACTGGCCGAGTTCAGAACTGAGTCCCAGCTAACTCCTACATCCGTCCCTCTAGGTATTAACTTTTAGAACTTCCTCAATTGTTTCTCTAGCATCATTGTGAATTTCAGTCCAAACTTCCCAGCCCTGACTCCACTTTTTGATATATGTGCTGTTTCCCATGGACTATATGAGATCTGCAGGATAGGTCCAAGGGACAACTCTCATCTCTTCCTGGAGGGTTCCATTTATAGCTCCTGGTTTGGATTTCCTTACCACCCAAGAAGGACAGGCTACTATTAGATTATGTCCACCATTTAATGTGTGGTGCCTGTGGAGAAACACAATGTTCCAGGCATAAGAATAGCACAGAGCACAAGGGGACCACCACTCTTAGCTTAAGTGGAGATACACTCCAAGGACATTTTTCCAAGATCACAGGGCTTACTTTGGCAGCCATGTCACACAGCCCTATACTCAGCATCACTAAATTCCTTAAAGCTTTTTGACAGATGCTCCTGTTTAGTTAAATCTCCAACCCCAGAGTTAATTTTCTTTTGGAACCAAATGAAGGCCTTGGCATTTGTCTTCTTAAATTTCTTTATTCCCACTGTTGGCAATTATCCTAAGTGTGACTCAAAGGCTGCCAGTAGCTGAAAGCTTACCATCTCGCAGGAAAACACATTCCATCATCAATAGTTCCAATGCTAAAAATTTATTCTTTACTTTGAGTTAATATCTGCCCTTTTAAAGTTACTTTTTAGTTCCAGTTCTACATTTTAGAGATAGAATAAAATTTTTCAGCCATTTGATTGCCAGGCCATACATATATGAAGATGGCCATTAGGTTACACTTCGTTTGTTTTGTTCTCCCCCGTGAAGAGTGCCAAGTTTTTCAGCCAATCCTTATAAAAAGTGATTTTCAGACCCTCCTCTAACTTGGACACTATCCTCTGGGTTTGCTCTGAGTTTTAATGTACTTTACAAAACGTAGCTCTTAGAACTAGCGAAACAGCTGAGCAAAAGTTCCGACTGAACTCCGTTTGAGCCTCTACCACCTACATGATGTGGGCTGTACACAACCTCTCTTCATTCATCTCCTCATTTATAAAATGAGATAATACCTACTCCGTAAGGTTGTAAAGACCTCATGGGTACGTTAAATATTCAGTACACTGCCTAGCATAAAGGAGGCATCCCTCAAAATATTAGGCATGTTAATTCCTAGTCTCGTACTTTGCTCTGAATAAGGCTTCGTGATTGTGTCAGCTTTGAGACTCTGTTTTGCTCACTGCACAACCTCAGGCACCTAGAATAGTACTTGGCACACTCCTTAGGTAAGTACTCAAAGATGTTTTTATTCCTGATGTAAACTACAGTTCATCCTGTACTTACTCAAGGTGCATATGGAAGACACTTGAAGGTTGATTCTAGGTTGATTCTAGCTGCATTAGGGTCATAGGATTATGAGTAGCACATTATTCTTTTCCCGCTTTCCAAAATAATGATATTTCCTAAACTAAGGGAGTGGTTGGGAAAATTGTGATCAATACATGTGACAAAATATAATGCAGCCATTAGAAAGTGATGCTTTGGGGCGCCTGTGGTCTGTCTCTCTCTCAAAAATAAACAAACATTAAAAAAAATTTTTTAAAGGTGAGGTTTCACTGATTTGGAAAAATTTCAAAAAGATGTTATCAAATAAAAAAGTGGTTTATAAATACATTCTGATGTTGTTTTTAAATACATATGAGTAAGCAATTAAAATACTCAAATGGTTATAATTGCATGGCAGAGTTATTGTTATTCATCTTCAACTTAGAATTTTTCTATAAAAATATATATTACTTCCTGACAAAAATATAATAGATTTAGATAAGAAAACAAAGTATGATCTATGGATAAGATACTAATACATCTGCTATGAGTCTGCCCTAATATTTGTACAAATTGCTTACTGCCTTACTATATACTCCACATAGTCCCTCATCAAAATCAGAATTTTGCTAAATTCCTTACCATAACTCAATATGTAAATCAAACTCTCCATTTCCTTAGACTGTGGTTTGAAAGAATAATTCATGTTATTACTCACAGAAGCTACAAAAATTAATGAAGCTTTAAAAGAAAAGTTTTTGGAAAGGTAAGTATTAAGTAGTACGTGTATACACAGGTGGCTTGGTCAGTTAGGCGTCCGGCTTCAGCTCAGGGCATGATCTCACGGTTTGTGGGCTCGAGCCCCGCATCGGGCTCTGGGCTGACAGCTTGAGGCAGAAGCCAATTTCAGATTCCGTGTCTCCTTCTCTCTGTGCCTCTCCCCCATTCATGCGCTCTCTCTCTCTTTCAAAAGTAAACAAAAATTTTTTAAGTAAAAATATAAAACATAAAGATTCCACTAGAAGGTACCTACTGTCCCTTTTAGAATACATATTCAAGAATTCTATAACTTTCAAATCATGATTTGTTTCTGTAATTATCAATAAAAATGGAAGTATTACTACTGATTTTAGTATGGAAGTTGATTTATTTTTTTGCTTCCTTTTTTTAAAGCTCTTCCATTTGGTAAAATCCCCATTTTGGAAGTTGATGGACTTAACCTTCACCAGAGCCTAGCAATAGCAAGATACCTGACCAAAAACACAGGTAATATGTTTAGTGCGTTGAAGAGTTTTGATAAGTGAAAAAGAATACATGACATATACTCACTACTCATTAAATAATTTCATTACTGAACACTATACTGTAAAGAAGAATGGAACTAAATGTGAGAGAAGTGTAAGTGATAACGCAGGTTATTTATTGTAGTAGTCATAAAAAATGTATCATAAAAGATGTGAAAGAAACAAACCAAATCAGCCGAGGTGAGGTAGACTGTGGTGCTTGTATGTAGCTGCAAAGGAGCAAGAATCCATCTCACAAACTTGCGTGGAAAGATCTTACATGCGGGTGCTTATATTGAGTAGGACGTACAGTGTTATTTTCATAAGGAAATAACAGAAAAAGACCGCACAGACACCAAATACAAGCGCGGGCGGGGGCGCGCAACGAGAGGGACCGGAGTGGGCTGCAAGTGAGTCTTCGTCGCAGTTTCATATTTTGAATTTTTGAACTATAAGACTATATTGCCTATTAAAAATTAACATTTCAATGTAGCAAATTAAATCCAGTGTATTTCTAGGCTTAAAATGGTCTCTGTTTTATAGATTTGGCTGGAAAAACAGACCTGGAACAATGTCAAGTTGATGCAATTGTGGACACATTGGATGATTTCATGTCACGTTTTCCTTGGGCAGAGAAAAACCAAAATATAAAAGTAATGTGATGAGTTTGTTGTTACTACTATTAATCATATCTTCTTGCCAGACATTAGGTGGCTTGCTTTAAAAAGATCCTCTTTATCAAAGCAAGACATTCCTGTAGTTTTAAAATATCAAATTATATTCACAAAATGTAAAACAAAGTAGTGATTCCCTGTCTCCCGCTTCACATCAACCCCTCCTCAGACATAACCCTCTTTTAGCTATTTCTTTAAGACATGTAATAACGGCTTGCTTTGATTCACTAACTTTAGATAGTTTCTCTGGACTTATTACTATAGTAATAAGAATTTATCCTTTATATAATTGTTGTCTCTGCTTCCCTTCTTCCAAATTTTAATGGTATTAAAATGTTTTGGTCAAATCAATATTCAGTTGTTACTAAATTAGTATATCTATGCAAATATTATACATAACTGTGAATTGTAGTATACATTATTTCCTTTCTCACTTTACCTCCTCAAAACTAGTAATTGCCTTCCCTTCATTCGCCTAATTGTTTTTACATTTATTACTGACCCTTCCCACACTATCCAGTAGCCTGCCAATCTTTTGTCTGGAAATAAAGGTGTGGCTGCCAGTGCTCTGGGAAACAATCAGCAAAGAGAGGGCTAAAGTCTCAGAACTTAGCAGTCAGTATGCATATATTCATTTAATCCCCTATTTCTGGTTAGGAACGACAGCTCCCAACCCACAAACCATCTACTCCACCCTCTAAGCAGAGGCATGTGTAAGTGTAAAATGGAGGAAGAAGTCCCATGCTAAAATGCCCTCTTACACAGCTTTTCACCAGTCCTCATGTCATCCTATCCCTTACCTCCTTGCTCCCAATTCTCGATATGTCTTGCCTCTTCTTGAACCATTTGAGGGTTAGATCGGGCAGTATTGGTTTTCAGCTTTACCTTTGCAGATACCATTCGTCCATTTTCTTTATAGCTTCAAATTTTGTTTTGTCTTGCCTCTTCTGTTTTCCACCTATGGGCTCTATCTTTTCAAAAATATGTATTTACTGGTGGTTTGGGGACGAAAACTATGTGTATGTGAGTCAAATCCATCATCTTTATCCAGAATTCTAAGTAGACCTTGTTGGTCATTCTCCATCACAGCCCCCTAGTGGTGACCAGTGGAGCACTCGTTACAATTGTATTTTTAAATCTACTTACTTGTTTGTCTGCTCCAGTAGAACACTCATGAGGGTAGTAATTATGTCTGTGCTACTCACTCATGTCCCCACACCTAGCACGGTGCCTTTCACTTAGCCGGCACTACATACGTGATAAATGAGAGACAGAAGAGCTGAACTTCTCAAACACCACGCATGCGCGCTGCGCCAGCCCCGCCCACACGTGGTCTCAGCCCGTCCTCCCAATCCTCCAGTGGGTTAAGTGCTTTCTATCACCATGTCCACTTCGCACATGAAGAAACTAAGAAATAGAGTAGTTATGGAGTTGCCTCATCACCTATGCATTCTTTCTTTTAAATTAGTGACTAATACCCAGAGCATCTCTTAGGGAGAAATTATGATCTTCATTTTTCCAGATAGAGAAACTGAGGTTCATGTAGCATAAGTAACTCAGATATGGTTATTTAGCTAGTAAATGGAACACGAGGGAATTCAAATTCCAGCCACTCTCAGACTCCATGTTCTTAGCCACTGCTTTTAATGCCAGCAGGTGGTCATTACACATGTCTTATAGCTTATGGTTTGCATCCAAAAGTTACAGCATACAATGGCAGTCTGATCAATTTACTTAAACATATTTGTGCTAAAGACAACTTATTAACTAGGAACTTCTTATTTCAACAGAAATATTTGGAACATAAAAGTATGCACATTTGCTAATTCCTTGACACAAAGTAAAGTGTGTCACACACAGACAAATATATGACTGACTAACCAGGACAGGGCAAAGTCTAAAGCAAATCAGCTTCGATTTACAGCAATACATTTGGCCTCCAGAGTCATACTGCCAGGCTGGACTTCGAATTCCCTTCTTACTAATTGCCACATAACTACCTGTCAATAGTTCGAATTCTTTGTCAAGTAGGGATACCATAGAATCTACTTTGAAGTGTGTTGGAGGGTTCAATGTTAGCATGAGTACCTATGACTAGGTAGAAAGTGTTAGATAAATATTAGATATTCTGTATTATAATTAATAGTGTTTATATAGTTGACTGCTCATTGTTTTTCCTTTTGTCAGACAGGGTGTTTATGTTTAACACATACTTATAAATGCAGAGACAAGTAGATACATAATCTCCAATTTAGAGAAATGTATCTAAAGCTTTTTGTTCCCTGTGCCAAAGACCCCGCTGATTGGCAATCTATCAATTTATGGGCTTGCTCTTCTCTATTTCTCTATTTTGTACTTTTCTGTGGCTGAGGCACAATAATAGGAGTTAACACCCAGAGGAAAATATTCTTTGAATGTTTATGATCAGAGTAACCTACCTTTGCACTAGAATAACAAGGCTCTTACATACCTCCGACTTAAAAAAAAAATCACAGGACATAATTCAAGTTTATAAATAAAGCATATAAAAGGAGGACATGCTACAGAAATATTGCAATTGGCTACATACTATCTGATTAATAGGCAGGACCCGGCTAGCATGTAAGGAGGAAGCCACAGTTCCAGTATCTTCCATCGTCTCGTCTCCCTGCAGTCAGTCGCACTGCTGCCACCTTGTGGTCAGTACCATTTTCAAAAGCAGAATATTGATAAAGTGAAGATGGATGGACAGTGAAAATAGCTCTTATTATATGAGCTTTAAAAATCCATCAAACACATATAACTATAAATGTTACAGTATTTGTTGCTAAAAATTCCACTTTCATCTTTTAAAAAATTTAAGTTTAATTTAGAAGGCAAAATTCTAGACATTGGTCACCCAGATAGTCCTTGAATTTACCGCTTGTGCTTCTTTGGTTATTCAACGCACCTGTTTCAGTTTCCTCATCTAAAGAGTGGGGACAGGAGGGTAAAGGATGAGCAGGATTGAAGGGATGCCAGTGGCCCATTTCCAGTACTAAATGATTGGGGCAGTATGGATTGGAAGATAACACTTGGATTGAAAAATAATGCTTTGGGGAAAAAAAATTAAAAGTCAGTTGATAGAATTCTATAGCAATGACTTTTCAGGTTCATAAACCTCCTGACTTATAATGCTCTGGAGGAAAAAGGAAATTTTGAGTCTAACAAAAGTGGCTGACTAGGACTTGTCAGGAAATGCCTTTTTAAAAGTACACATCTGGGAAAAAGTTTGTATAATTAAATTTCATTTTCTTTATGTTATTTTGGTGAATATTCTTTAAAATGATTCTTAAATACTAATAATTATGGAGGTTATAATTTACATGTCACTGGAGGAGATGAATCACTTGGGATGATTCACCAAACATATGAGAACCTGCACTAAAGGAGAAGTCAGTACAGAGGAAAGATTTTTAGTTGGCCCTGTGTACGCACAAGCATCAGTGTACCTGACCTTACGCTGTGGAAAGTGTACACCAGAAGAAGGAACAAAACTATGCAGATGAGAATACAGATGTTCTGGAAAGCTGTTCAGCAGCCACGTCCCGTTGCACTCTACTCCTTCCTGTTCCTAGCTATTCCAGGAAGGCCAGGTTGGCTGTAAACATCTTTCCAACTGATGCTGAGCTGAGCTGGGCAAGGCTGTGGGAAGTGCCACATGGATCTGGGCCCATTGCCGCTCAGCTTACAAATGATGTGTAAGCGGCAGGAGAACTCATACTGGTTTATTGTAAACTATGAACGTATTAACCATAAAGAACTTTATGAATGAAGGTAGTAGAAAGTCAAAATACTGATAGACTTCTCATGTTTCATTTATGAAATCTGACAAATGTATGTGAATATGTAATGATGCTTTTGCAAACTGTACTCTACAAACCTAAGGCATTATGTTATAACAATCTCTATGACCTAGCAGTTATAGTAATAACAAATATATCTGCAAGTTGGTGAGGCCGTTATCCACTACCTGAGCTGCCTTAATAAAGGCTGGATTTTATTATATGTCATTTATCATTATTAGTAAATAATACATGTACATACAAATTATATAATATTTTTAATATTGGCTCACGTTTCATATCCAAGATACACACCAGCCAGAATTTTCATATATAAACAAACACTTGTTACCAAGAAAGAGGCCATGGTCTCCTCTGAGGATATTTGGTTTGTAACGTTACCTTACATAATATATCCAGAGTGCACCTAGATGATGGTTTTGTAGATGATATTCAAGGCAGACAAGGCTCATACTAAGGCACAATGCCAAGCCAACAACAAAAAACCATAAAGGCCTGAGAGCATAATGATTCCTTATAGATTACTTTCGTTAAGTGCAATGGTGAAATAAGAAACTGCCAAGCTAAAGGAAGCTAGACTTACAAAATAAATTTCTTTAGCCTCAGTTATGTTATTTCTTCAAAAAAAGTGAGCCTAAGAAAAAAGATAATTTTAAAATGTAAAAATTTAATGGAATCCTTTTTTCTCAATAAAGATTAAGATAAAAATCATGAAAAGATTTTATGGGTGAAATTTTTAGTCATTATATACAAAGGAACTCTAAGAACTGGTGACAAAATTATTTTTTAATCCACGAGTAACAAAGGGATGACTAAATATCAAGAACCAGACCTCAATCTCCATGTCATATGTTAAAAAATTTTTTTTAATGTTTATTTATTATCAAGACAGAAACAGAGCATGAGCGGGGGTGGGGAAGAGAGAGAGGAAGACGCAGAATCGAAAGCAGGCTCCAGGCTCTAAGTTGTCAGCACAGAGCCCGATGCAGAGCTTGAACCCACGAACCGTGAGATCATGACCTGAGCTGAGGTCAGACGCTTAACTGACTGAGCCACCCAGGCGCCCCTCCATGTCATACATTTGAAAACAGCAACCACCACCACCACCAACACAGAGCTACTTTTCTTTTCTCAACTCATGGGGGAGAATAAAGATGGAAAAATCTACTTCCTCTTCCAATCACATTATTTATTTTTCTTCCTATCATCCTTAAAGTGATCTTTTTCTCTCTCTCCTAGGATCAGATGTTTAATGAGCTTCTTACATATGATGGACCTCATCTTCTACAAGATTTGGACACATACTTAGGGGAAAGAGAGTGGCTCATTGGTAATTCTGTGAGTATCTTTTACATCATAAAAAATGCAAGCACACACACACACAACCAAAAACTTATAAATATTCATTGAGAAAAAAGTTACCCATAGGGAGGGAGTAGGTCAGAGAGCGGGGATAAAAGCTAAACTTTGATAAATTTTTTTAGTGGACTTAACTTTGAGATCATCAACTAAAATATTTTATATAATTATATAAAAACAACATAAAGTATTTTTAAAAGCTGGCACTGCAAAGCACATGCAAAGTGAAACAAATAAACGTGTCAAATTAATGCATGAAGTGTGTAAAGTACCTATGTCCTTTATTAGTGAGGTAGAACTGTTTTAAGGAATATCACAGTAATCTGACTATATATCTTGTTATAAATAGTTTCTCAAAACAAAAAATAAATATTATACTATTTTTAGTAGAGGCATACCTCGGAGATATCCTGGGATTGGTTTCCTACCATTGCAACAAAGCAAATATCACATCAAGTGAAGTTTTTGGTTTCCCAGTATAAAGTTATGTTTACACTACACTGTACTCTGCTAAGTATGCAATGGCATTATGTCTAAAAAAACCGATGTGCGTATCTTAATTTAAAATACTTTCTTGCCAAAAAATATTCACCATCATCTGAGCTTTCAGCAAACACAGACACCATAATATTATGGATCACAGACACCATAATAATGAAAAAGCTTGCAATATTGCAAGAGTTACCAGAATGTGACACAGAGACACAAAGTGAGCAAATGCTGTTGGAAAAAATAGTACAAAATAGATTTCCTCAACCAGATTTGCCACAAACATTTGTAGAAGACACAGTACACGGGAGGCTTCTAGGTGGCTTGTTGGTTAAGCGTCCAACTCTTGAATTCATGATCTCACAGTTTGTGAGTTTGAGCCCCATGTTGGGCTCTGTACTGACAGTGTGGAGCCTGCTTGGGATTCTCTCCCCACCCGCACCCCCCACCACCTCTCTCTTAAAATAAATAAATTTTTAAAAACCTCAGTACCTGCAACATGCAATAAAGCAAAATTCAATAATGTGAGTATTCTTCTAATTATATGGTTGGTGGTACTGGGTACAGTCATATTGTTTTTTTCTGATATTAGAGTATCACATTGTGGGGTAAAGCAATAAGAAAGTATGTAGATGTCACTGAGAACGAGGATCTTCAGTGTGGGAGAAAGAAAACAGAGATGTCAGATCAGCGAAGCTAAGTAAACATCTTATTCCTGAGTGTGAACTATGTATAAGGTCATGATGAACTTTATCTTAGGATATAGAAAAAAGCATGTTGTATCCCTTTTTCTTGAAACAATGACCAATCCAACTGCCCTGGGCATCTGTAGGACCCAGATTTTGGGTGTAAGTATTAAAGGACTTAAATAGTAAAAGGAACGAGGGGTTCTTGGAGAAATAGCCCATTCTCAATCTGGGAAGGGAAATGTGAGAGATGAGCTGGGAACACCTCCTCATACCGGAAGCAAGTTAATTATCAAAGACAACTGGGGTCGTGTCAAAAGCACTCAAAAGTTAACTTGGAAGAGGCTTCCACTGGCCAAACAAGGGACAACTCAAGCTTCACTATTAATGGCAGTGGATTGAAACAAATCAAAATAAATAAATACACGGCGGCAACTGCCACCATCAAACACAAACGCGTACATGTAAACCCCAAACCAAACAGAGCTTCACGGGTCACTTTTACAACATGCTATGGAGTTGAATAATTGTTCCGAAAATGTCTTTTTAAAGTTTGAGGGGTTTAATAAAGAATTTATCTTGCCTTCCCTCTGCCAATTGCACCTCGAGATAACAAAAATTAATGGGCAAAGTTTGTCTTCATCAAAGTATTCCAGTTAGTAAGTAAAAACAGAGATTAAACTGTTACCATTTTCCAATCCCTGACAGTTGGAATGGACCTACACACTGACTAATGATAATTGTTAATATCACAAAAAGAGAGACAACCTGATACTACAGCCCTACTTCTGATAGAGGAGCCCAGTGTCACCTATACAGTACTATGGACAAGAACTCAGATCTAAATGATTCAGATTGGAGTCCTTCAAGGAGACTACATGCTATGAGACAAGACCCAGATTGCTTTTCTTCAGCACTTTTGTGTCTTATTCTGGTCGCGGTCTGTTGAATCCTTCTGGGTGACACAGAAGCAAGCTTGCCACATCTTTATCCTCAATTCTCAACCTCACCCCATGCCTCTTCATTTCCTCCCATGGACTCCCCAATAGACTTTCCTATAATGTTCCTCTCCCTGCCCTATTGAATGAACAATTTCTAAGGACTTAAAATTTACTCCCCTTGTTTTCTATTGAAATTCTTCTGTAAACTCCCTGCTGACCCCATCTCGTGTCCTCCCCCTTCCTCACAGTGTCCACACACACAGGTGTTTTGTTATTCCTCAGACATAAATCTCACTCACTTCCACCTATTTAACTTGCAATTATGAGCTCTCTGGGGATAATCTGCACTCTATCCCTTCACACTCTACAGAATAAAGGAACAAGGTCAACAACAGGATGAAACGATCACACAAATCCTGAAAATATTGCATTCTTTAGGCTGAGTGTGAAATTTTCAGTAAAAGGGAGTGAAATGGCATAACCAGATGAAATGCATGTCCTGAAATGCGTCTGCTTTGTCCTGTAAAGGACATTTTTGAAAGAGATGAAAAATATTGATTGGGTATAAGATGAAGATGTATTGTCACAGAGAGGTGGAGAATGAATCAAGTGTAAGAATATATACTCTAAGATCTCATTTTGTTTTTTTAAATACAGTTTTTATTTATTTTGAGAGATAAAGAGCATGAACAGGGGAGGGACAGAGAGAGAGAGAGGGAGAGAGAACCCAGGCAGGCTCTGCACTGTCAGGGCAGTGCCTGGTGAAGGACTAGAACTCAAGAACTGTGAGATCACGGCCTGAGCTGAAACCAAGAAGTGGACTCAACCTATGCGGGCGCCCCTGTAAGATCACATTTTAGAACGAGCACGCGCACGCACACACACACACACACACACACACACACACACACACACACACACACACAAATACCTTATACACAGGGGTGTTAGTATTAGCAACCTCTGGGTATTGGGAGGATGGCATTATCTGTTATTTTCTATCATATATTCTTTCCACTTTCATAGTAACAGAGTATTTTAAATTAAAAATAAACTATTTTTTTAATGTATATTTTTGAGGAAGAGAGAAAGAGCACAAACGCAGGGAAGGGCAGAGAGAAAGAGGGAGACAGGATCTGAAGTGGGCTTTGTGCTGACAGCGGAGAGCCTGATGCAGGTCTCTAACTCATGAACCATGAGATCATGACCTGAAGTCAGACACTTCAACCGACTGAGCCACTCACGTGCCCCAAAATGAAACTATATTTTGATTTAAGAAGTTATGCCTTTCATGTTCAAATGACAATTTTTGTTTCCTTCCAACCAGGTAACTTGGGCAGATTTCTACTGGGAAATTTGCAGCACCACACTTTTGGTCTTCAAACCCGACTTGCTGAACATGCATCCTAGGTTGGTAACATTAAGGAAGAAAGTTCAAGCCATCCCTGCCATCACTGACTGGATACAACGAAGGCCCCAAACCAGGCTCTAGGTGCCGTGTGCTACCTCCAAGCTTTACTGCTGTTCACAGCCTCGCTCCCATCAGATGAGAAGCCGCAGCCGCCTGCCCTGTAACCCGCACGCGCCCGGCCCGCGCTCCAGCAAGTCTGTCACTCTTGCCATATTCGGCTGAAACAAACAGGAAACAAGAGGGGGTGGGGGGCTGGGGGGTGGGAGTGGGGAGAGAGCACTTAGTTTCCAGTTTCCAGTTTTTTTTCTTTTCCCCAGAATAACTTCACATCATTTACAACGGAGAAAGAAGAGTTTACAATCCAGGCAGGGCTCACTCTGCATCAGTTTCAACATGCATGGATTTCAGTCACAATGGTTAAGTAACACATTTCCCAAATGGTTTGGACTTCAGCTGTAATTGCATAAAGTTTGCTGCTAGCTCTTGAGTCCACAAATCACCATGTAGATAATAGATACATATGATGAGTAACCCATCATGTCACTTCCCTCAAAGTCTGTTAGTGATTGGTCACTGCACACCTGTTATTCATGCACAGACAGCAAAGTGTGTAGTTGCACTGTCTGCTTGTTTCTCAGTGATAAACCCACTCAAAAATTTTAAAAAGTGGAAAATTTAAAAAGGGAATTCATTAACAAAGATCAAGTACAATAAAGAAATGAAAAGTGACAATGCTGGAACCAAATTCAAACTGCACAGGAAGGGAAAGACCAGACTGTTGCAAAATGGACAAGAGAACTGGAAAGGCACCTCATCGATGACAGACACATGGCAAATTAGCATCGGAAAGGATGCTCAACATCACGTCACCAGGGAAAGGCAAATGAAAACAAAGAGATACCGCTACATACCTGTTAGAATGGCAAAAATTCAAAACACTGACACCACCAAATGCTAGCAAAGATGTAAAGGAAAGCGAACTTTTATTCACTGCTGACAGGAATGCAAGATGGTAAAGACAACTTAGAATTTGGCGGTTTCTTACAAAATGAAACCTATTCTTACCATACGATGCAGCAATTATGCTTTTAGGTACTTACCCAAAGGCGTTGAGAGCTTAGGTGCACGCAAAACCTTGCTCACAGATCTTTGTGGCAGCTTTACTGGTCCTTGCCTAAACTTGGAAGCAACTAAGACACCCTTCAGTAGTGAGCTGGACAAATGAACCACGGCACAACCAAACAAGCGGATATTATTCAGCACTAAAAAGAAATGAGCTGTGGAGCCATGAAAAGACACGGAGGAAATTTAAGTGCAGATTACTAAGTGAAAGAAGCCAATGAAAGCTTACATACTGTATGATTCCAACTACAGGGCATTCTGGAAAAGGTAAAAGTATGGAGAGCAGTGGTGGTGAGGGGCTAAGGGGGGCGGTTCGAAAAGGTGGAGTATAGAGAATTTCTAGATAGTAAAACTACTCTGTATACTATAACGGGTTTGTTAAACTCATAGGAAATACAAAACAAAGAGCAATCCCTAAGGCAAACCATAGACTTTGGGTGATGATGATGTGTCAACGTAGGTTCACTGATTTTAAACAAATTTACTGCTCTGGAATGGGGGCATTCATGGAAGTGAGGGGAGAAAGGATATATGGGAATTCTCTACTTTCTGTTCAATTTTGCTATGAACCTAAAGCTCCTCTAGAAAATAAAGCCTATTAAAAAAGAAAAAAAAAAAGCAGGTACAGTTTTCAGGGACAGTGATGATGAACTAAAAATGTTAAGAGTGATACTAATTTAGAATTGCAATTTGCCAAGGTATAAAAAGAATGTTCACTTGTAATTATACAAGTATTGATACATTTTTACAAAAGTAATATATTTTTTACTACTAAAATTGATTTTACTACTTTTTTCATTTACCTATACATTTATAACCAACAATGTTTTTAATGCGCTGAGAAAGAAGTCCTAGAACAATGAACGGTCTTCACAATGATTAAGGTTACTTTCCACAATCTCAACGTGTCAAGTCGTTTTTGTGGCCCCCACATGACCACGGGAAGCAAGAACTACCCATATAAACAAGCTATTTCTAAACAAGTTTTAGGAATCTTGCAAGGAATTATGGATTACTCCTCAACCAATTTTAAACCATAATTATACCACTGGAATATACTAGTTCAGTTTACAAAATATTATTAATATTGGACTAATCTTAGCATATGATGTTATATATAGGAACAGACCAATGAAACAGAGGGCCTTGTGCCTGAAATGCAGGACAGAGGAAGTAGAACATGGTTGAGAAGCCATAAATGGGGAGAAGGTGTAGGGGAATAAAAAGAAAAAAGGAATGCCCAGCTACATATGATCCTGTTTTAAGGTGCTTAGCACTTTTCATCATGACAATGTTCTATGAAATAGGAGAAAAGATGTTAAATACTTGATACAGTATTAAAGATTATGCATAAAAACAAAGTGCACTTCCCGAAAAACTTGCTTCTTTGGATCACATTTTTTAAACAGTATCTCCTTCCTTAGAGAGAGAGCACATGGAAAGGGCAGAAAGAGGGAGAGAGAGAGTCCCAAGCAGGTTCCGCATGGTCAGTATGGAGCCCGATGCGGGGCCCAAACTCAACAAACCATGAGATGATGACCTGAGCCGAAATCAAGACTCAAGACACCCAGGAGCCCTGGATCACATTTTCTTATCACTAGTGGCTGTTAATAAATGGTAATAGGTTGGTTTTAAGTGAATCTTATTGCAAAGTACTCTATCCTCTTATCAAAGAAAAATTATCTTTCACAAAACTTCAATTAATATTCTAGATAATAAAGGTAGTAATTTTTCTTCCTTCTGATGCATGTTCATAAATTCTGACAAGATTTAACAAAAATAGAATTTTGGAAAAGTGAGAAATACAATGATCATCTAAAATTATAAAATTCAAAATAAGATAATCAATTTCATTTGTTTATACAAGTCAACTATAAAATGCAACCACAGCAGGTTTCATAAGTAAATATTTCGTTTCAATCATAGCATCATCATTAACCTTTAGGTCACCGTTTTCCACTGAAGGACATTCCATTATCCCACCCTGTCCCAAAGTTGAATGGCTCCTCGCTGAGGGAGCAAGTATGAGAGAATATGAATGAATCAGAGTTGCAGACTGCAGTCAGACAAAAATACATTTTGGGAAGATGTGTTTGGGAAGTTTCAAGAATCATTTCCTTAATTTTATGGACATTTAAGTGTCTGCCTCAGGGTCAAGTAAACGAAAACCAAATCTCCTGATACTCCAATCTAACCACTATACAATAACACTAACAATCAGAGACAACAGTAATGTTGCAATGTAAGTATCTCCTGGTATAATGTTGTAAGTCTCTGGGGTCCAGAATATAGTTTCATAAGGCACATGCCTGCTACCTCCTTGTACGCTGTATTAGAAAATAAAAGTTGCTTCATTGGTCGATAATATTCCAACAACTATGGCTTTACATGCCCTTTACTGATAATGGATTATGATGTTCACTGACATCAGTCCAATGAACGCACTGATGGGAATACATCCTAAGTAATAAATTTCAGTTTATTGAGAAACAGACAAATCTCATTTGTGCTCTACATTTTTAAGGGTAAAGGGAGAATCAAACTATTAAAAAGGGTGTGAAAATACAACTTATGATCACGAATACTTTTATTAAGCCAAAGACATAACAGAGCATTACAAGGAGAACCCAACTACATCTCATTAAAGATACTATGGATTTAACAACAAAAGAAACAGCCTATCACTGAAGACACATTAACACAGAAAAGTCATGAGAAATCCAATAAGAGATTTTTAAAAGGTAGTATTTCTACAATCTAAGTGATTTGGGTCCTGTGATGTGGGAGGAGGTAGTAGTAATATTTGCAGACTCCTTTCTAGCCCCATTATACTAAAATATATTGAATACACTCAAAATACCTTCAAGATTGGGTACATCTACTGAATCATGAGCTTTCAGAGTCTATAATATCTGAAGATTGCTTTGAGAGTTTCATTACTCTTCTAACTCCAGAGGACTTTATGACCTGGGCATCTTAGCAAGTCAGGATGCTGCGAAAGTATAATCTCCAATAATTAACAGGTCTGTCATTTATAAATAAGTTTATTTATAATGATATTTACATAATAAAAACAAAACATGAAACTCACAAGTAATACAAAGAAACTGATGTATAATAAAAACAGCAAGATAGACTGACAGGCAAAATTTTAAAGAAAGATTTAATAAAGATTTAAATATCAAATAGACAACTTTACTTCTTCTAAATTTCACTTTGTCACCCACACTGAATTGGAATTGAACAATGGCTCTCTCTTCAAAAGGTCCTGTACTGGAAATTCTGGAAACTGATAAATTATACTTTGAGAAGTGTTTAATGTTAATGACCTATTTCCATGCAGTACCTATCACTGCCTTAATACGAAGTCACATTCAGTTTGCTCTGAAGTGAAATAGCCTGTTAATCTGTTCTGCCAGGCTAGACAAATGTTACCCACATCTTGCTGATGCGTGGAGACGTGGCAGAAATAAACTACTATATTTAGAGAGTAAAGAGAACTGGAGCAGAAGTGACTGGGCAACAGTTTCAAGAGAAGCAAAAGCCAGGAGAGGGAAATCAATGAAAACATGCACAAGAATAGGCAGAGTAATCAGCACAATTAGTGCGGTTGGGAAATGAACAGAAGGAATTAATCCATGGAGCAAGATAAGGGCTTCTTCAGTTACTATTCACTGGAAAACAACTTAGTGCCGAGCCAAACAAATTTGTTTCAACAGAAGTACTTGGGAGGACCTGGGGTGTCAGTATATGGAATGCCACCTTTAAATTCAGGTTGAGTTCTTGTTGACAGTGGTGAACATCTGCTTCAAATAGCAATAAAACGAAAGCTATATAATCTATACAGCTGCATCCTTTACACTAACAAAAAAAAGAACCTCAAAGGAGACAAGAATAAACAAGACATAAGCATTGTCAAATAAGGCACATGTAAAAATCTACACACATTATCCAGTGAAAGACAATATATATATATTTGGAGGTAGAAATAATTACAAAAATACTGACATTTCTAAAGCATTAGCATATTTGTTACAAACAATCACCAACTAATCCCCATTCAGAAAACTGTTTTGTAAAATGATTATTTAACATCTTCAGGACTACATATTTGTGGCTTTTTTTTTTTTTTTGAAACTTCACATGTGAGCATCTGGAGAATTCAGTTAGTGGCAAAAAAGTTGTCCATACTATGAGAAATGTAATATGGAAATTATAAAAAGTTATAAATGTTCATAAACCCCATGGTCATCATAATGTAAATGTCCTTGAGTGCACCAAGTTACTTCCTCATCAGTTAGGAATTCGCAATCCTTAACTTCACAGGCCCATTGACGTTTTTAGTAACGTGGCTATATCTGCCGGCATACTCCCTTCGTCACCTGCAGGTCAGAAAGTGACATTAAAAGTTTAATGGAAATATTTTATGAAATATGTTTTCTCTAACTTTGGTGAATCCCTAATTATTTTTCAAGGCCCAGTTTGTTTCAATGTCATTCCTTGTTTAGAAACCTTCACAATGGGGCGCCTGGGTGGCTCAGTTGGTTAAACGTCGGACTTCGGCCCAGGTCATGATCTCACGGCTCATGGGTTCAAGCTCCGCGTTGGGCTCTGTGCTGACAGCTCAGAGCCTGCTTCAGATTCTGTATCTCCCTCTCTCTCCAACCCTCCCCTGCTCACACTCTCTCTCAAAAATAAATAAAACATTCAAAACAAAACAAAACAAAACACACTCGCAAATCCCTACATGTATTCAGGGCTACTTCTTTGCTAATGTTAATATTGCCAGTACAGCAATTTACAGGCGACGGTTCTGATTTCATATAAATATATCTGAAGATATACAGGTATTGATCTGGATGATATTCTATTCATATAACACACAGTATTTACTCCTCAGGTTCACTTGGTGAAAACCTTCATGTAACCAACTGAAGAGTGGAAACAAAGACAACCAAACAAATCATCCATCTACACTTTTCTCTTCAGTACAAAGATACAACCACCGACTTAGACCTAACGGTACATCTAAACAAAATAGTGAATACGGCATACCAGCTGAAGAGTAAAGTGCCCATACTATAAATAACCTTTTCCCAATGTTCTCCCCACATTTCAATTAAATGAGGCTCCAGGATTTTCTACAGTGGGAAAACATTTTATGTCAAGGTGGTATAGAATCTAGTTATCCTTGATTAATTCAATTAGTCACTCAGACTGTTTTTAGATGAACTGATTAGTTTATGGTGACAATGGTATATAAATATTTGTACATTCTTAAGCAATGAATAATTCTAGAAATTAGATATGGCTAAAATGCACCCAAACTAATCACTTTTCTCTGTTGCACATATACACATACATAAAATCAGGAGTACTGTTATCTACTCTTTTCCTTTTAGTAAAAAACATATGCACAGAAAAACAAACTATTCCATAAAGTAACTCTCAAGAGAGCTCACTGACACCCTTGCTCTGAAACATCACAGACTTAACAGAGCCCATGAAATCTAAACTGCAACTTGTCCCAAATTAAGTGACCCAAGTAAATAATCAGACAGATCCAGAAGAGAGTAAAAGACAACAAGACTACAAACAAACAAGACAACCAGACTAAACAAAATTCAATATTCTAGGAATTCAGGAAGAGGTGGAAAGAAGGGTGAGGAAAACTCTTCTAAATTTGAAAATACTAATGATATAAAATGCAATATATGAACTTTGGATCCTGTTTTTATTTTTTTAAAAGGCTATATTAGACTTCAAGGAGATAACTGGGAAAAATCCAGATATGGACAATATATAATATTTGAAAATTACTGTTAACTTTTTTGGATGTAATAATGGTACTGTGGCAAATGAGAGGAAATGCTGAAATATTCAGAATGAAGTGTTATGTCTACAACTCACTTAAATGGTTCATGAGTAAAAGAAGCTAGATGAAGCAAAATGTTTACAACTGTTAAATTCATTTATACTATGCTTTCAACATTTTTGCAAGAAAACTTCCATAATATAAGTTTTAAAAGGTAGAAAATTTACTGGGATGATCACATTAAGAGATTAAAGAAAAATAACACACATCCCCAAACCATAATCCTTATTCTAAAGCAATGGTTCTCTGACTTTAGTTTGGATCAGAAACACCAACCAGACTGAGTAGGGTTGGAGTTAGGCTTGGGAATTTGTGTTTCAAATTGGTAATTTCCCAGGTGATGCTGTTGGTGCAGGGACTGTACTCTGAGAAGCACTAAGGCAAGTTCTAGAAACACAAAGATCTGAGAAGCATTCCTGAGAACACTCGTGGTATTTAATCTTTCATAGTTTCATGGGAAAAGGTGTGTGCAGATTGTTAACATAAAACACAGACGCAATTATAAGTATACTTTTTGTTTACAGTGGAAAAGAACCTTACTGTGGGAGATGAAGAGTACACGTACTCTCAATAGGTCAGTGTCAAATTATTTAAATGAAATTAGAAGCAAAATCATAATAGTTTAGAGAGTAAAGACATTATTGTATCCATAGTCTACCAAATAAAACACATACTGGGAAAAACTGATACATAAACAGATAAAACTATTTCTTGTTAAAACAAGACAAAGGAAAATTTCCGACAGATGAAGAGTGATAAATGGGGGAAAATGGACATCTTTAAAGTTAACAGTCTAAAAGTATAGCTGAAATTAGCTGCTATTTTAAGAAATACTTGATGTGAAAATACAAGTACAATTTTAGACTAAACATATTTATATAAATACAAATAATTTACATGATTTATGGCTAGACAGTACTGAACCCACACTGGTCTCATCTGAAATAACATTAAAATACTATTTAAAAAAAAAAGGCAAGGGTACTATACAAAACAGTGAACAGAAGAAAAAGACAACAGTGGAGAGAAAGCTATCAAGTTTTGGAAGATAAAAAGCAAATGGAAGAACAGAAGCTGACTATAGCAAAACAAAAAGCAAAAACTTCCCCACCTCCCAAAGCTCAAGACCTTGGAGATACTGCATAGCTCCTAAAAGATGGGGAATATACAGAGCTAAAACAGGTTGCAGAGCAAGACACCTAAAGCCTGTGCAGCAGAGCCAGCCACCCACCCCTGATATAGAAAAGAAGCTACATTCTCTGGGAAGTTTGAATCAGAAGAACGCTGGACGTGGGGACCGCAGAAGACTAGAGCAGTGTCTTCGCTGTAAGAATGCAGTCCGTAGGCTTGCTACGTCTGCCACTGTCCTCATTTCATAAAAGGCTAGAGAATGTTTCTGGGGAACTAAACTAGCCCGTGAGAAGCAACCTATATATTTTAGAGACAGGTGGGCCAACAAACTGCTAACACCCCAATTAGCTAACTATAATGGTTCTACTTAAACTTACTGTTAGAATAAAATGTACATATCTGGATATGTGCTAATACTACTAAAGGAGAATGCTAATTGTTTTACTAAATTTGAGAAGATGCAGTAACAAAACAATAAGGAAAAAAATCTGAAAAGATGCCCTTACGAAACAAACAGGAAAAAATGCTGACCTGTGGAATCTGTCTTATGCATTCACTCTATTGCTTTTGCTACATAACCCTGAAATCGGCAAGTTGCACCTCCACACAAAGCCCAGTGACTAACTGTTCAAGTGTAATCATCACGGTTACTTCTTACTCAAACTTGCTCTAACGCCTACCTCCCCAACCTGAAGCACCAGAAATAAATGGTGCACAGGAAGGACTCGTTCTAATTTCATCATATGCCTTTCTTGCTCTTAAAACAGATTAAAATATACTGAACTCTTTATATACAGAATGCCCAGCAAAATACTGGGACATAGTCAATGGAAATTTGCTGAATTGAAATAAACCATGATCAATATTAGGAATATTCTTACTGACCAGAATGATAAAATAGCCTGTCTCCAACTAAATTTAACTAAGACATAAACGGCTGCATGCTAAATTATGTAAAAGAAAAAATACATATGCTTATTTACATCTATCTACATAAAATAAGTGGTCACATGCCTTTTAAAAAGGCCCGTGTGTCACTTTTATGGGGAAAATGGATGACAGAGTAGGAAGAAGTCTTTTGTTTGTCATTTCATATCTTTTGAATCTTGAATTATGTGACTGTATTATCTTTTCAAAAAGGTCAAGCGAAGAGGGTTCTCTTACAGGTTCCAATACGCAACAAGCTTCAATCTGAAATTACTACGTTTTGGAGGGTGCGGGGGGATGCATTTTATTGCACTCTAGTGCAGTTATTTACTGGTCAAAATGAAATTAATGTAACTGTTATAGTCCTTAATAAATTAATATCATGTCATGTATTTTAAATCTTTGTGTTCATAGACATTACTTATGTAGTAAGTAAATCATAAAACTGTGGATAACATTAGAGATCTATCTAATTTTATTTGGGGGATATTTTGGTGTCAAGAGGTAAGGGATAGAAAAGCCAGAATTTTACAAAATCAAATGTTCATATCAATTCTGGCAAAATCATCTTAGTTACTGCAGTACTTCTGAAGTGAGTATGCCTACTTCTCCCGTGCCTCCCTGTACTGTGTACCAGGCAAGGATTCGGATCTTTCTGGTTAATCCCTTGCTACTGTTAGTTTTCATACAAATAAGTACTGAAGTTTCTGCTAACAAACAACTTACCTTCATCTACTGTGGTCATATCTTGTTCTAGTTTCAATTTCTGTTGGTTAATTTTTAGCATGGATTCTTCAATTGTCCCTTGGCTTATTAATTTTATAACTAGTACTTCTCTAGAGAAAATAGAAGATATGTCCACTGGTTACTTAATATAAAATCTGGATATATATATAAACTACATAAAACATCTTAGAGGTCAGTAAGAATAATGTGAAGATTACATAATAAATATATCTCTAACTTGAAATTTACTTTTATTCATATTACTTGGGATTAACATTTTCTGAGCATGAAACTTTTAAACATCCTTTCTTACTGATTCAAGAAGACAGAAAGATATCTGTACTCCAAAAATTACTAGTAAAACTTCTTACAACAAACAGTCTGGGTTCAGAGAGATATTCCATTTTAAAAAGGAACATGCTTTGTTCATCAGGTCCCAACAAATATTTCAGTACAAAAAGTAAGGAAGTATAGTGAAGTATAAAGATTACACAGGATGCTTTAGTCCCGTAATAGGTATTGTAAGTATTTGGTTCATAAATGATTTTATCAATGTCTTTTGGAAATACATACTCCACAGAGAAAACAATGATTATTCGCTACTCACATGTGAAAGCAGAGTTGAATTATAGGTATTTTCACCTCCAATGTCAAAATGAACCTTCACCTAAAATACCTACAACTCAAATAATGTGCTACCTAAAGGATAACAGAGTAGCCATAGTAGATATATTACTAAGTCTATCTGACTCTTAAATGGTCTAACAAAAAAGCCTTTCAGTTACTAATATGTTTCAAATGGGCTGAACCATTGATAATATTTTGTTTTCATCAGCTGCAGAACTAACTGGGGTGGGGTAGGAGGTTGTTTTAACTACTAAAAACTGAATACAGTACATAGTGAAGTAAGTCATATTCAACACTGCTGGTATGAAATATATCAGCAGTCAGGCTTTGCTGAAAATATAACAACTGAAGCAGAATACTGACAAGACTATATTCTACTATTCTATAAAATTAAATTTCAACTGAAAACACTTACTTAGTCTGGCCTACCCTATGGCATCTATCTTCTGCTTGTTTGTCATTGTAAGGGTTACAGTCAATATCATGAAGTATAACAACATTTGCTGAAGTCAGATTGATTCCTAGGCCACCAGCTTTTGTTGACAGCAGAAACACAAAGATATCCATATCGGTATTGAATTCGTCAATTAGATGAATCCTGTAACATAAATATATTAGGCTAAATTTCACTAAAATGTACAAAGTTAAAATCGAAAACAATCACACTACATGGAAAAACACCTTGCTGATGTAAATACATCCTCCTGGCACTAAAGAACTCTTCCTGAAGTGATTTTTGTGAAAGACCTTCTCGATTCACCAACGACTTTTCCGTACCATATTTCTTCCTATTAACTCTCATGTTAGTTCTATTAACTCTCATGTTAGTTCAACTATTCCGGTTTGAGTAATCCTAACGGGTTATTTCCCCCTTTGTTTAATGACTTCTGGCTTATCTAAATTTTATCTATGGCTTTTCAATCTTTAGCCTTTGTCAGCTTTAGCCTTCTCTGAAGTCTGTCAGCAGCTGCTCTTGATCCCTGTGAACTACGGATCTCAAGATCAAACTAGAGCAATGTATTCTTTTAGCATGAATTCTATCTCTAATGCAGGGGGAAAAACCTGGCTGAAAAGAAACAGAACAAACCAAAAGATATAATGAAGTTCAAACACACTAGTAAAAACATTCCCTTTTTTTGGAAGACAATCTTTCTAATCTCCAGGCACTAAAAAAATAAACAACTAAACTTAATTACTATTAAAATATGAAAAGCCCAAGGTTTTAAAACAAACAATCTTGGTTTAATGTAAGGTACTTCAAGGCTTTGAAACATGTTTTAAAGGGGAAAAACATTGTAAGGTACACAATTCTAATTAAATATTAAAATATATTTGTATGTAATTCAGATAAAAAACTTAAAAAAGAAACATTTCCTTATTTTAATGCAATGATTTCAAATAACCACACAAAAGACTCAAAGCAAGACAATTCAATCAAATGCTCTATACATATTTAAAATCCTAATATTTACTCTTATTTGAAGGTGAGGTGGAGATTTTCTGAAACTAAAAGTGAAGTATACGAACCTTTCAGAAATCTGAGTTTTTCCATCTAATCTGAGGTACCTATGCTGATGATGTTTTAAGAGAACCTCTAAAATATCCAGCATCATGGTAAATTGGCTAAATAATACAACTCTATCACCCTGTGAAAATACATATATGGATTAGATACATGGAAAAATAAAACGATATAAGTATATAATGATCAACAGCTTCTTTAATAAAAATCAAGTAATCACAGCTAAGGTAAATTTCTTGTTATAGATATAACAGGCTGTATATAAAGAAATAATCTTATCTTCTAAACTTCAGACTTAAAATATAATTCTTAGGAACAGTTAATGAAAACAGCTACAAAAGTACTATTTGGATTATGATCATACAAATGTACACTATTTCACACAGAAACTATAGCGGTAGTAAAATAACTTAAAAATATCTTCAAAATACTAATTTTGGGGCAATCATCAGATAATCAATATGAAATAATGACAACTGTGATTATTTTTCAAAAACAATACAGACATATTTTACTAGCTTCTATTTTTTTTCTGAGGCTCAACAGAGGAAAAGTAATCAGGAAAACATATCCCCAAATATATCTCCTAAATGGTCAAAGCATTAGTTTCTAAAAAATGTAGAACATTCACAGGCTACACCTTCAACAAAATCAAATCATGCCAGAACTATTTTAAAGAAGTTTACGTAATTGGAAAAATGTAAGAGGAATAGCTTTCTTCTTCATTACCTTCTGTTTCAATTCAGACAAGATGCGTCCTAAAGCTCGGAATTTTCCAGAATCTAAAATCAAGTCCATGTCTAACTGGAAGCTATTGATATGTCGATACTGTTTACAAAGCACATGCAATTCAAAGTCTGTCATAACTTCCATGTCTTCAAAGATCAAGTCAGGATTTGCCTCACAATGTGTGGGTTCCTCAACAAAACAAAATACACACTTAAAAATGAAGATAATCTATAATATGATCAGAACACTCAAATATAATCTTTCACATCTGATAAAATTGCTAAATATTACATGTCAGTGCAACCAATTTAGCAAAGGAAAATAATACTCATTTTTTAGGTAGAATAAAGAGGAGAAAGTCCTTATTGTTTTAGAGATAACACGCTGAAATATTCAGAGATGATATAATGTCTAGAATTTGGTTCCAAATACTCCTAAGGAGGGGTCTAGATGAAATGGGAGTAGTGTTTCTCCAGATAATAAATGTAAAAGAAAATGGGTGAAGGTTATATGGACATAAAATTTCATTATGCAAGTCTCTCTACTTTTACATGTTTTCCATAATATATTTAAAAAACCCATAAAAACATTTAAAACAGCAAATAATTGCTTTTAACACCAAGATAAAAAAGAACTATGGGCGGGTGCTAAGGGAGAATGAGGCAAAAACAAAGGTTAATTAAAACTGTAGACAAGGGGCACCTGGGTGGCTGAGTCAGTTCAGCAACTTTTGAGTTTGGCTCAGGCCATGATCTATCAGTTCGTGAGCTCAAGCCCCACACCGGACTCTGCGCTGACAGCCTGGAGCCTACTCGGAGTTCTCTCCTGCCCTCTCTCTCTAACCCCACCCACCCCCATATACTCTAAGTAAATAAACATTAAAAAAAATTACCTACAGAAAAAAATATAATAAAGAAAAATATGAAAACAAATGAAGACAATCAACACACTATCATAGGACATAAAATCTGAAGAATCTTTTTGGCAAAAAAATAAAGAAGTATATTATAAGTCTCTATCAGGAGTTGGCAAATTTTCTGTAAAGGTACAGATAGTAACTCTCTTAGGTAGGCTCTGTAGGGAAAATTATTTGTTTTGTCAACTACTCAACTTTGCACTTGTATAGGCATAACGCTGCTTCATTTTTTGTGTTTCACTTATAATGTATTTTATTTTTACAAATTGAAGGTTTGTGGCAACCCTGTGTTGACCAAGTCTGTTGACACCATTTTTCTAAAAATATTGTTCACTTTGTCCCACTGCTAAGTTTTAAGATACTTCAAAATTTTTATTACTATTAAATTTGTTATGGATCAATGATTATCACTTGCTGAAAGCTCAGATGAAAATAGCATTGTTTTAGCAATATATATTTTTAAATTAAGATATACACACTTTAGGAGTTACGCTATAGCATATTTAATTGACTACAGTACAGTGTAAACATAACTTTTATTATTTTTTAAATTAAAAACATTTTTTAATGTTTTTATTTATTTTTGAGAGACAAAGAAAAGACAGAGCATAAGCGAGGGAGAGGCAGAGAGGGAGGGAAACACAGAATCTGAAGCAGGCTTCGGGCTCTGAACTGTCAGCACAGAGCCCAATGTGGGGCTCGAACTCATGAGGTATGAGATCATGACGTGAGCCAAAGTCAGACACTTAACCAACTGAACCACCCAGGTGCCCCATCTTGAACTTTGTCTTAAAAATAAAAATGCAGGATGCCTGGGTGGCTCAGCTGGTTAAGCATCTGACTTTGGCTCAGGTCACGATCTCATGGTTTAACTTCAAGTCTTGATCGGTTTCTCTGCTGTCAGGGCAGAGCCTGGTTCAAGTCCTCTTTCACTCCCTCTCTCTGCCCCTCCCCTGCGGTCTCTCTCTAAAATAAACATTAACAAAAATTTAAGGTGCCTGGGGGGCTCCACTGTTAAGCATCTGGCTTTTGCTCAGGTCACAATCTCCTGGCTTTTGAGCTCAAGCCCTGCATTGGGTGAGCCCCACTTCTCTCTCCCTCTCCTCTCTGCCCCTACTCACTTAGGCCCTCTTTCTCAAAAAATAAATAAAACATACAAAAATAAAAATGTTTTTCTTAAATATGGGGTCAATATGCAGATTAGGCTTAATTTAACACTGTTTAATAGTGTTAATAAAGCTAAGTGTTAACATAATATGAAATCCTTACCTTTAGCATAAGCTGAGACATTTCCTTGAGCTTTTCAGCTGTGTAATATTGGCGATGTAATAAAGGATGATTGGCCATTTTTCTCAATTGCATCATTACATTGCACATCTCTGTGTTTTTTTCTGTGATCCAAAGGACACACGTAAGAAAAAAACCCAAAACCATGATGCCCACTTCAGACCCTGTCCCCCCGCTCTCTGGCCCTCCCTTGCACATGTGTGCTCTCATTCCCTCTCTCAAAAATACACATTAAAAACAAAACCCCTGAAAATCCCAAGCTGATAGCTGTTTGCTGAAATACATCTCAATGCAAACAGAAAGTTTAAAATTATTTCTTTGAATTCTAATTAAAAAAAAATGAACAAATCCCATCATAACATGACTAAACAAAATGTAGCCCCAGTATGGATTATTTTTCACATGAAACTGTAAAAATCAGATTATACCCATATTGATAGATTTTTTTAATCTGTTGAAAAGACCCAAATAGAGTTGCTCCTGTTTTTCTGACATTGCACACAATTCAATTTGATCTTTTTTGGGAGGTAGCTGCTTGAGAACCTGCAAAAGGGAAACAGTTTAAGCGGGTCATCCAAATAAAGAAGAAAAACAGATTTTTAAAAAACAATCATAATAAAAAATATACAAACAAGAGTTACCTCTTCTTTTACCCTTCTGAGAATAAATGGTTTTATAATTTGTTTTGCATGTGCTATTCTCTCTTTTTCATATATACTTTGCTCATCAGCTGATTTCTAAGTAAAAAAAGAACATATCCTTTTAGAAATTATTCGCTTAAATGATCACAGTAACAATATTACATAACATGAAAATCATCCTCACTACCATCGGGAGTTTTTTCCACAGAAATTCCCTTCATTCTAGATGGAATATCACATGTCAACTCCAGGCTAAAATCTATTTCTTCAAGCTCCATATTCCTTCAAGCTTCAAGGTTTCATGTATTCTGCTAAGCTAATGAAATTGAACTTTTTTAGGATGGTGTTCAAAAGTCATTAAGTCATAACTAATAACTCACAACAAATTACCAGATAGCTCTCATGAAAAAGTGTGTGTGTGTGTGTGTGTGTGTGTGTGTGTGTTTAACTGGGTGGGAAGAAGGGAAGGGGAAGAGAAAGAGAGAGAGGTAGAAAATTTTTGTTTGTAGAAAATGACCCCAAAAGAAAGCTAGTGCCAAGGATGTAAACTATGCAGTCTACAGGGTAGGGATGGTTCCTAGTCAAAGCCTGTTAATTTTGAAGAATTAAAGAAATGGAATTTCTATAATCTGCTTGGCCATCAAGTGGGAGTGAATCCATTCGTGAAAGTTTAAAAGGCAGTTAATTTGCACTGGAAGACCACCATAGGAAATTCTCAGAAAATACATGAAACTTGGGAGACAGTTGAGAATGTATATAAACATTGCTGTACTAGAAAATTTAGGAGTCCCTGAAGATCATACTGTACATTAAAGTTTATTTATTTATTTTGAGAGAGAGAGAGCATAAGTGAGCAGGAAAGGGGCAGAGATAGTGTATCCCAAGAAGGCTCCATACTGTCAGCACAGAGCCTGACGCGGGTCTTGAACCCACAAACTGTGAGATCATGACCTGGGCAGAAATGAAGAGTCAGACTCCCAACCAACTGAGCCATCCAGGCAGTCTGTACTTTTTCTAAGCAACAGAGAAAACATTAACCAGATTTTCCTCTATATAGAATTTAACTGTGGGCTGCCTGTGTGGCTTAGTGAAGTGTCCGACTTTGGCGCAGGTCATGATCTCATGGTTTGTGAGTTAGAGCCTCACATCAGGCTCTGTGCTGACAACTCAGAGCCTGGAGCCTGTTTTGGATTCTGTGTCTCCCCTCTCTTTCTGCCCCTCCCAGCTCACACTCTGCCTTTCTCTCTCAAAATTAAACATAAAAAATTTATTTAAAAGAATTTAACTGTAACTTTAAAAAACTGTTATTTCTGAATTTTATTTCAAAATATATTTTCCAGTATAGGAATTTTCTGAACATTCTACCTTTGTCCAATTCTACAGTTTACCTATAATGAAATGCTACTAATTTAGCTAACTTAGTAAGGCAAATGCAATGACCACAGATATTATGTATCTAAGCTCTCCACTAAGCTAAAATTGTCATTTCAGAAAATCAGAAAATTAAAACCAAACCTTTAGACATTACAAAAGTTACCAACTTATTTCTCATTGTATTTTGGCTGACTTCCCAATTCACCAAAATATAGGGATATCAACTACTTAAACTTATTTGACAGCACATATACACTATGAAAACAAGAAAAAAAGACAAAATAGAAAAATGGCCCATATAAAACACAAAATAACATATTTGGGAGAAAATAATGAATTTATGCTTACTGTCTTGGACGAAAACATTCTTCGTATTTCACTGGTGCTACTACTGAACATGTGTGGCATAACGAAATTTAACAGTGACATGAGTTCTAACAGATTATTCTGTACAGGTGTGCCTGTGAGCAGCAAACGATTATTTGCCTGTGAATAAATAAAAGTACAATTTAGCTTTTTTTTAAGAGCCAAATTCTTTTTGTCTACATTCCTCAGTGGGAGAGAACAAAAAGTTAAAACCATTATTAATAATGTAACATTTTCTGATGAAAGACGAATAATTGAGAAAAATTATCGATTGTATTTTAATGTAGAATGTGTAAAAATAATGGTTTCATTTTGTAAGTAACATGTCCTCATACCACTTTTATGAGGTAATGAAAGTAGATTATATTTGATATTCATAAAGTTTATCACAGAGAACGGGTTCACAAATTGAGGCTCGTGAGGTAATAAAAATGATTTTTATATTTTTAAAGGGTTGATTAAAAAAAAAGGCAAAGAAGAAGGGGCAGAAGCTTAATGGCCCACAAGATATGAAATATTCATTACCTGGCTGTCTATAGAACAAGTCTGCTGACCCCTGATATCAAATACTAAATACACTAAAGCACATAACCAGACTTCATTACAATCGGAATAATTCACAAAACCCTCTCTTACATTAATCGTCATGAGGTGCTGGTAGCGGATAGAGCCCATGTTCTTCAGCATATGGCCCTCATCAAAGATTGCGTAATTAAGTTTCAGCCTTCGAAACAGACTACGATCATCAGAACTGCTGATTGCACAATTGTACCTGTCACCAAAAAAAAACTATCTGAGGTTATACCTTTAAGAGACTGGACCACAGTGAGATTTAATGTTTTATAAAATTATTTTTATTTATATAATTTTAATAACCAGTACTTAAAAGATACCACTAGACATAGTTGGTATTTAAATAATTATTGGTGCACTTGTATTCAATAATTATTTATGCGTATGTAACCAAGTTATAAAATGGGCAATATGTAGGTAAAGGAAAATTTACATATTACAAGTAGACAACATCTACACACCCAGGAAGAAGGCAATTTGGGCATAATTTATTTGCAATCTGCAATTTTTATATACTTTTTTTCATGAATTGTTACACGTTCAGAACAAGTAGGAAAAAAAGGACATGAAATTAAACATTTGTTAAGTACATAATACTATTAAAGTAGTAGAGTACATCGAAGAAAAGGTTAATAGCTAGCAGCACTAGACTATATATGAAAATGAAGTCCATTTTATTGAGAAAAAATGAACTTTGGATTATTTCTTTTAATCATGCCTCCTACAGAAGTCAGTAGAGGAAATAATAACTAAATACTGAGAGTTAACATGAAGATTGAAATAAACTTTATTTAAAAATGCAACATGAGAGCATTAAATTCTCTGTTAAGTATTTTTTATTGTTTATTTTTGAGAGAGAAAGAGGCAGAGCAGGAGTTGGGGAGGAACAGAGAGACGGAGACACTGGCTCCAGGCTCTGAGCTGTCAGCACAGAGCCCAATGCTCACGAGCCTGAGCTGCTGAGATCATGACCTAAGCGGAAGTTGCATGAACTGACTGAGCCACCCAGGTGCCCCTCTGCTGAATGTTTATGCTAAACAGCTACTACACCAAGTAAGGATTAATTTGGTGGAAAGTTTTATTTCCCACCCCTACTTCTATTTTAAATCAATTTTTTCATTTAGAGAGTGAGATTTCACTGTATTTATTAACATTAAATTATTAATGATTAATAACTGACATTAGTTAGAAAGATTACAAATAATTTTGGTGAGATATGTTAAATTTTACTTTAAATTTAACAGGAGGAGTCTTACAAAAAATCTATGCTTTCAATCAAGTGGACAAAGTCTTTTATAACCATTAACAGTCACCTGTTGTACTATTAAACTGAAAAATGCCCAAATTCTCAACATAAGTCATTCCGTTACTTTTGGTGCATAGTTCTTAGTGTAAATTTTCCTTCATATTACTAAGATATTTTAAATATGTTTCTAAAAATTTGAGGGCCACACAAAATCTTTCCTGCTCAAATATGTTTTGTCCCCATACTTACGTGGTCACAATTACATTATATTCTTCGTATTTACTATGGATGTTATATCTAATCTGTTTACGTTCTTCTTGAGAGCCTACAATTTAAAAACACCATACACATGTTGATTATATTTACTGTACTTTAGTGTATGTTAGGATTTTAAAGAAGTTTCCAATTAAAGCAAAATGACATTCTTACCATAGTAACAGAGCACCTTTAAAGTGGGGCACCATAAATTAACTTCTCTTAACCAATTATCTATGAAACAAAAGAGATATTACTTGCAACTGCTATAACAGGTTATGTGTATGCAGTGAAATGAGTTCTATTGAGAAATTCTTTTGCAAAATAATACGAGATTAAAAAAAAAAAAAAATCACAGAACCTTCACAATTTTATTCCTGATGATTAAAATAATTTTGAAGAGGCATAAAATGAAAGGCAAATGACCAACCATTAGATTTGTAGGTCATTATTAATTTCCATTTGAAAGAGTTGTTTTGGATTATGTTCATATGTATATTCTCTTACTCTAGTCAACATCCAAATACTTAAGAAATAAGAGTAACTTCAGTGGGGAAGAACTGTATACTTTCTGATTCTATAAATGTTTAATTATAAATTTAAAAGCACTTATTTCTTTTAAGTTACTCATCAAAACAATTTTTGTCATTAAAACAATTTTCTAAAAGTATTATAAAAACAAGTGATCTTATTGATGGTCCCTGATCCATAATAATTCAAAAGCTGAAGAAGTGACTTTTACTGGAGTTATTTTATTTTAAAAGATGACCAGTACAATCAAACACATATACACACATACACAAAGGGGGCAAAAGTGTAAGGTGACTACAGAACTCATATTCACCTCCACAAACTAAGAAACCACACAGAGATTTTCCTCTCCCTATACACAGCACTACACAGTCAAGTGAGGTTGTCCACAGTATTACAAACCTATAGTTGATGCTGGAACAACGATCAAATGAGGACCTTTATTACCCTCCTGATAGAGGTATGCCAGGAATGCAATGGCTTGGATAGTTTTTCCTAGGCCCTAAAATTAAATGTTTAAAAGACAATATATGAAATTTAAAAATAAAAAATACTGGAAAACACAAAAGGAAAAAGAATACATCTGGTTTTACTTATTTTTGATTCCCCATAATAACCTATGAGAGGTCTATGGTCTCAGTTCTCAATGGCAGGTAAAACAGACCATAATGTCCAGATTATACTATAACTCAGTTTAAAGAGCAGGAGATATCCTGCTAGTTAAAATATGACACACACTAATATGGAAGAGCTTTGCACTGCACATGAAGGATATAATTTTGGTAACTATTCATATAAAACAAATATTTAACACATACTGAATAGATTAAGAACAATGTTTCAATGACTAATCAGATCATATGCGTATCCTATTACCCACCAATTTCACTTCTAAGACTGTATTCAAGAGGTATGAGAACATATATCCACAAAGAACTTGGGTAAGAATGTTGGCAGTAGTCAAACACAGGGAATGACTTTAATGACCTTCAACAGGAAAATGAATACACAAGCTGCAACATATTTATATTATGGACTACCGCATATCAATCAAAAACCAAACTGCTGATAAACATAGAAGGGTGAATCTCTCTAACTTTATCATGCACCAAGTGAACCAGAAATAAATAGTATATACTGTATGGCACTATTTATATAAAGTTCAAAATTAGAAAAAAAATAATCTATGGTTATAGGCATCAGAATAGTGGTGGTGGCAATGACTGAAAAGAGGCATGAGGGAATGTTCCTGGGATGATGGAAATGTTGATTTGGGAAGTAGCTACATAGGTGCACATAAATGTAAAAAGTCACTAAGCAATCATTTGTGTATTTTATTGCAAGTAAATTATATATAAGTGAAGTGGGGTTTATTTTTTGGTTATTGAGGAGGTTTAGCTAAACACTACCAGCTGTGATAAACTGAACTGCCTTCATTCATGTGCTGAAGCCCTAACGCCCAATATGACTATACTTGGAGATAGGCTCTTTAAGGAGGTAATTAAGGTTAAATGAGATCACAAGGATGGGGACCGAAACCCCACTGTCTGAGAAAAAGACACCAGGGATGTGTGAGCACAGAGAAAAAGACATGTGAGAACATAGCAAGAAGGTAGCCATCTGCAAACAAAGGCTAGAGGCCTCAGGAGAAACCAAATCTGCAAACACCTTGATCTTAGACTTCTAGCCTCCACAGCTGTGAGAAATAAATTTCTGTTGTTTAGGCCATCCAGTCTTTGGTCTTTTACTATGGGAGCCCTAGCAGACCAGGCAAACATTAATTTATAATTATTGTGTTTTATAGGTTACAAGAACAGTTTCACCTATTATACTTCATTTGATGCCAAATACAATCTTATGATATAGAAATTACCCATGTTTTATTAATATTGGCTGAGATTACGTAATTTGGTTAGGATTAGCCCATGAAATCAAAGGTTTGGGCTCCCAACCCAGAATTGATTCTCAAGTCCAGCTTTACACAACTGTAATGCTCTATATTCTGTATCTAATTCTATAATTATTTAAAATCCTGCATATATATTGTTTTCTATCAGATAAAGAACATCTTTGTTATAATGATAATATAATGTATGTACGGGAATAGTCTTAAAGTACAAAAGATTATTAGAAGCTAACTACAGAATAAGGACCACTATGTTAATTTTTATTTCGAAAATGTAATACAGAATGTAATACATATGTATTTAATAAACATTTTTTCCACTGAACAAGACTAATTTTTAATAAACTTTTTAACAGAAGGACATTAAGATTAGATTAAAGGTCAACTTTCTATGTGACAATACCTAAACTACTGGGTGTAATGAACTTCCTAAGTTTAGCTTCAAGCAAATGTGACTTGGGAAAATAAAACAGAAACTCAGACAACAAAAAATGGCTGAAATGATGCTGCTGATCAATGTGTGGATTTATTTATAGGTCTCTATAAATTTTCAAGGTAGCCATGGAAAAGCACATACAACAAAATCTTAGTATTCTACATATGTGTGTGTATATTTATACACAAACACACCCCTGCAGAAGAAACTAATCTCAAAAGATATACACCAAACAGTACTTATTCAAAGACAAGAGGAGAATGAGGAATCTTGATTTTTTTTTTGGGTATTTTTACATAATGTCTCATTTTTAAAACATAAATTAATTTGATAACCAGAAAGAAAGTAAAAGCTCATTTTCATTTTGGGGGGCAATGAGGTGGGGCCAGAGCTAAGAGAAGCAACAGAAAATAGAAGGGGTGACTGGAGTACTAAAATACTGCTGAGAGCAATAAACTCTCAGGGAAAATTTTTGTTTTTTAAATGGCAGCAAAAATGCCTTTTAATGATGAATCCCAGAAATAGAGTATTACTTACCATTTCATCTGCCAAAATGCCATTAAGTCCGTGTTTATGTACCAACGCCAGCCAATTCAAACCAACCTTCTGATAGGGCTTGAGTGACAAACTGGTAAAGAGAGTTACCAAATATTACAGATTTATACTTCTATGCTTTTACACTCTACTAGTTTTCTGACATGAGGTTTAAGTTTACAATGCACACAAAAACTGAAATACCTAGGTCTAGTCTTACCTTTTAACTTACAAGCTATTTACACCTAGTTAAGAATAAGAGCCCAAAATACAATGCATTTTTTTTCTCAAATTTTATTTTGTATTGACTTAATTTTTCTGGCTCTAAGAACTACAAAAAAATTTCCACATTCTGTCATAATATATGCCACCAAATCAATTCTATATATGATCAGAATATTACCTATGATAACATATTACTAACCTAATATTTGTACTAGAAAATGGTACTGTATGGATCTTAATTTTACCATATTAAGGAACTTCAAATATTAGGACAATACAGGCTTAATTTGCCTCTTTACCAGGTTGACTGAATAAACACTTTTCTGAATGAATGTCAGTCACCTCTAATGTCAATGGTATGTGTATCTGAAAGGTGTATGTATGTATTTGTGTTTGAACTATATGAATGTAAATTTTTGAGACATCAATGACTATCAAAAAGTAGAAAGTAACAGGCAAGGGTCAAAAATCTCATTTAATTTGAAAAAACATAATTTGGAAATAACTTGTTTGGAAGGTAATATGGGAAGGTTATGATCGATGAAAACTATTTTTTTTCTAAGAGTTCAAGTGGTTAAAATAGCAATTATTACTAAACACCTACTACATAGATACACAAATAGCATTTTCAAGCACCATCTCATCTAATCTTTTAACATCCATAAAGAATGCCTTTTATCATTATTTTAAACAGATGAAAAACCTGACATTAGTAATCTGCCTGAGGTTACACAGCTACAGAGTGTTATAAATGGCTATGGTTTTAACTAAGGAAGTCCATCTCAGAAGTTTATTCCTGGGGCACCTGGGTGGCTCAGTCAGTTAAGAGTCTAACTTAAGCTCAGGTCATGGTTTCACAATTGGTGGATTCAAGCCCCGCATCAGGCTCTGTGCTAACAGCTCAGAATCTAGAGCCTGCTTTGAAATCTTGTGTCTCCCTCTCTCTCTGCCCTTACCCCCTGTGCTTTGTCTCTCTCTCTCTAAAAATTAAACGTAAAAATTTTTTTTAAAGTTTATTCTTATACTCACTAGGTCAGCACATAATATATATTTACATGAAAAGCTAGGATAAAGACATACGTCTCATTCTCTAGCTTTTATCCTCTCCCCTTCACTTCCTATTATACCCATCCTATCTGTACACAGGTAAGTGGTCTGGACATAGCTATGACATAATAAAATGGTTAAAGTGCGAGATTCTAAAATCATTATGCCTTAATTAGAATGGGAAAGATATCCAATGTGAAACTAAAAATACATCTGGGGGCGCCTGGGTGGCTTAGCTGGTTCAGCATCCAACTTTGGCTCAGGTCATGATCTATAGTTCATGAGTCTGAGTCCTGCGTCAGGCTCTGTGCTGATAGCTTTGGATTCTGTGTCTCCTCTCTCTGCCCCTCCCCTGCTCGCACTCTGTCTCTCTCTCTCAAAAGTAAACATTAAAAAAAAAAAAAAAACTTTAAAAAGAAATCTATGTGTCAACTGTGGGGTTTGCAATCCATAAAACATTTCTCATTAAAAAAAAATTAGGGGCGCTTGGGTGGCTCACTCAGCTAAGCATCCGACTTCGGTTCAGGTGATGATCTCATGGTTCATGAGTTCAAGCCCTGCATCGTGCTCTGTGTCCTGACAGCTCAGAGCTGGAGCCTGCTTCAGATTCTGTATCTCCCTCTCTCTCTGCCTCTCCTCCACTCATTCATTCTCTCTCTCTCTCTTCCTCCCACCCTCCCTTTCTCAAAAATTAATAAAACATTAAAAGAAAAAATTTTTTAAATGAAATAAAATTAAAATTAAAAAAATTAAAAGTATTGGTGGGAGAAAAATCAGCAGTATTGCTGAAGTCTTTACAGCTCCTTTTTAAAGATGTCTTTGCTTTCCTGGACAATATAATTTTGACTTCCACTACAAAAGTAATGATAAGTAAAACATATTACCATAGATATATTAATTTCCAGATCCAAATCAATGTTCTACAATAATGGTGAAGGTAAATGCTCATAGTGGAATGTTTACTCTAATCGAGACACAATGCAATGGCCTTGACATGCATTATTACTTCATTTAATCTAATCACAAAGCAGGTAAGATTATCACCCCCATTTTAGAGATGACCCAATCTCTGGGGCTTGGAGAAGTAACTTGCCCAAGGTGATATAGCTATCCAAATGCATGTTTGCAGTGGCACAGACTGTATCCAATCCAGGTCTGATCCAGAGCTCAGCCCTTAAACAGCACAACATGAAAACATTCTCTCCTTCTGACCTCCCCATCTATGGTCAAAACTGAGTTTTTTTTTTTTTTTAATTTTTTAAAAATGTTTTTATTTGAGAGAGAGAGAGCAGGGGAGGGTCAGAGAAAGGGGAGGGGGAGACACAGAATCCAAAGATAGCTCCAGGCTCTGAGCTAGCTGTCAGCACAGAACCCAATGTGGGGCTCGAACCCAGAAACAGTGAGATCATGACCTGAGCCGAAGTCGGACACTTAACCGCCATAAACTGAGTTCTTTATTATTTTTGAGCTCTAATGCCTTAGTCATCTTACACACATACGGTTCATATTTTATGAAGACGATGAAACTTGATAAGGTGGGCATAGCATATCATTTATAAATGCATCAAAAGGCCAAGCATGCTCTCCCAACATCTATCTATCACAAACACCTAAGAAATATTGAGAAACCTGTGTAACTATACATAAAACTTTAAAACGTGATGAAGGAATTTTGAGAATCATCTACTACACAGTTTTTTAATCAAATAAAAACGGTTTCATCCATAATCATAAAGCAGCTCTGCTGGCTGTTTTTGATCAAGACACTAAATAGCTTTGTTATATTGAAATATTTGCTTTAAAGATACAAGCATTTGTGTGTGCTTGTGTAGGTGTATACACTCCTCTGCTGAATTTGTCTAAGATTCCAGTAACTTTTTGTTGCTTAGTATCCCAACAGTGCTGCCCATTACAGATCCCTTCTTCACAAACGATAAATGAAATTTTGAAAAAGATGTTTTAGGGGCGTCTAGGTGGCTCAGTTGGTTGAGCATCTGGCTTCGGCTCAGCTCATGATCTCACGTTCGTGTGTTCGAGCCCTACGTCAGGGTCTGGGCTGACAGCTCAGAGCCTAGAGCCTGCTTCAGATTCTGTGTCTCCCTCTCTCTCTGACCCTCCCCTGCTCGCGCTCTCCCTGCCTCTCAAAAATAAATAAAAAACATTAAAAAAAAAAGAGAGAGAAAAAGAAACTTTATTAAAAAAAAAAAGATGTTTTAAGTCCTATTCACTGTATGACAAAATTTTTAAACAGAGCAGCTGTATTCTTTCTCTAGCAGGGTCTAATATTTAGATGCTGTACAATCATACCTTCCATTCATTTTGACATACTATAGTTTTCTAAGAATTTTCATGACTGTATATGAACTCCCACCACCAGTTTACAGATAAAAATGTAATTTGTCTGGGGTTACCCAAATGGTTAAGAACTGAAGCACACACCTTCTGAACTAGTTTAAGTGTTCTCTTCTCATCAGCAGAACATAAGTATCTTTACACTGAACATTTTTGTACTTTTCACTAAGAAAATAGTGATTTTAAGATTTTCAGAGACCATGAAAGAAAACGAGACAGCATGTTATTTTAAAGTTACTTGTTTTGTTCGGAGGAGGAAAAAAAAAATCCTTCCAGAGTCATGATTTCTTTTCAGAGTGAAAATTAAATTGGGTTTAAATCTATGAGAGACACTGGTATCAAAAATTTGAAAGGTGAGATAAGCCTGAAATGGAAACAAAATGCTAAATCTGACTTTAAAATGCAGAAATAGTCTAGGGAGACTTGTTGCAAGCAGTTCGTATGAAACAAGATTAGGTACTAGCTGACCCAACGCTTTGTATTCCCTCCGTGTAACAACGTTAGTTTGTACTAACAACAGTATCCAAACAGCTAAAATATTTACATCATAGCACTTGGAGTTACTCAAGTCCCATCTGCAGTACTGATCTGCATTCACATCACTGTCAAGTGGCTTCACAGCAACTGTTTAGATCATGATAGGGACCCATCCTATCAAGTTGAGGACAAACAAAATCAGAATAACCTGGGTAGATTTAGCCCAGAAGAGACAGGACACATATAATGAAATACATTTTATACTGAACATCTGAGAAATCTTTTCAAATAAAAACAATTTAAAGCTAATATATTTTAGGTCAACTGTTAAAATTTGAAAGATGGCTACATTAATGGTAGGAATAAGAAGGGAGAAATACTGAGGGTTTTTTTTTTCTCTTTTCCTTCACTGCATTGTATTTTAACTTTAGGTATCTTCAGCTTTAACATTTTAAAACAAAAACTATGAATGTAATGGTTTTGAGATTTGAGATACATACCAGAAATGTTATTTTCCTCTGCAAAGGCTTTATTTTTAGAAAGGATTTTGGTAGGTCTGTATGTCCCTTATCACTAAAAGGCAACTTTTTTTCTGTTATAATTCATATGCAGGGTAGCTTAGTCATCAGGATGGTTTAACATTTTCCTCCAATGCTAATAAATCCTTTCCCAAGGTGGAAAACTACATTAAATGTCTCTATGCTAAGCAGCAATGTTGCCTGGCCGATATACCAGCTTGGGCAACTCCTACCTTGGTTAAAAATAAAAACCAAGACAACAAATTTCACCCCCTAAAAGTGCATTTACATGAACTCTCAAGAAACTATCTACACAGGTATTTAGAAGTTCTATTTCAGGCTAGAGCCAATGAGCATTTTTTTTTAAAAAGAGCAATTTTTCTCATCTATTAAATATTTCATCAGAAAATTCCTCAGCATAATGGAAAGGACAGTGTATTACCTGATCATACTATTTACAAGTAACAGAACTTTGTGGATGTGGGTTTAAGAGAGAAAATTTTCAAGTGATGCAATAAAGCACTTGATTTTTAAAAATCTCAATTATGATAAAGTAGACTCAACTGGGTAAGTCTTGTAGAGTGAAGAACTCCCCAGATCCAATGCTGTAGAACAAGGAGCAGCTCCAACTACACTTTTAGGAGATGAATTTGCTGACATGGCCATAGTTCTTTCTACGCAACAGAGAAAAGAGCTTCTTTGTGGGTACTGCATCACGCTTCCCTACACCATCCCATAGCACCCTAGAAGGGCACAGAAAAGATTGTAGCTTACTATTAAAGGCCAGCAACCGTATCTTGACTTTTAATTAACCAATGATCAGCAAATATGCTTTGATCATTGACTAGAAAAAGACTAGTAGTAAATAAAATCACCAACTAAGGTAATTAATTTTAGTACCTAGTGCTAATCTTATTAAATACCTAACAGAATACCTTATCAAATACCTTATTAAATACCTATTACTTACTGTGATAAGTGAACAATTTTATATGCTTCTTTAAAAGGAAGTATTCTGAATAGTTCTGAGTCCCCAAACCACTTAAAAATAAACTTTTAAAGGAAGTTCAATACAATCTTCAAAATTGGACATCCCAATATCCCAATACCATGCAAACTGAGGGTGTGCACAATTATAAAATACCATTTTAATGTGTACTAGTTGTTGTACCAATTTCTTACTGAAAAAAATTTAGTGTCCTTTTTTTCTTTGTAAGAATTCTGAAAAGGCATTTTACTGACACTAGCAGTTTTGGGAAATATAGCTTTTATAATCTTTCCTTATATAATCTACTTAAAAAGTGTCCTTTTCATTGTTGATATGTTTCTACTACAGAAAGAGATTTAAAACTCTGGGCCTTTGAAAGCATTTAAAACATTAAACCAGATACATTATATTTTAATAATTTCACTTTATTTATGATTTAAAAAATAACTGAGCTAAGACAATTTTTTTCACTGATACAGTTAAGCAAAGGGGGTAGCAGCTAAAACCACCTTTTCAGTTTTTGTGATTATATATGAAATTATCTGTCATCAGATAAGGAAAACACAGATTATATAAGACCATAACATTTCCTCCCTCTAATTTATAAAGATATAATGGAGTAAAATACCCTAGGCAGGGTGGGGGGAGGGGGGTCTCGATAAAAAACAATTCTTATGTGTCATTAAAGGAAACTCTGGGCTTCTCTTCTTCTAACATTAGTTTTCATAAAGCTTCTACATGTAAGTTCCCTTAGGCACAATACAGAAATAAGTTCTAAGTTTTTATACAGCTGAGATAAAATTAGAAATAGGAACATATAACAAATATTACCTCTGGTTTAGAATGGAGGGTTGCTCTATGTTCCATCCACCTCCATTGCCAGTGAGCATGGTAACTTGTTTTGTCAACTTATTTGAAATGTCTTCACATTTGTTCATAAGCTTTATAACCACATCCCTTTCTTGGATCAGTGTTTTACAATGCCATATCAGATCTTCTGATAAGCCATTAGTTTTGGACATCTTTGTGAACTATGGCATAAAAAGAAAAGTAATTTAACAGTTCAGATCTAGTAAATAAAAATCCAGCATCAATTTCTTTATGAGGGAAAGAAAATTTGTTAATTTAAACTTTTACTAATGACTACAATCAAGTGCTAAGAGAACCTGTTTCTTTCTTCGTGTCTACATTTAAATTCCCATGTTTCTCTTTGATAAATCCTACTGTCACCGCAAACTCAACGTGCTGAAATAAAACATCATTCTCCTCAAAACGCACAGTCTCAAGCTGGTTATTACTTTGCACCTAGTGGCTGTTCTCTTATAGGAGAAACTCTAAAGTGATTGCTAATGTCTCCTGTGAAGTTTTGTTTTCAAAATCTGAGAATCACCTTCATTACCAAAGGTAACAGTACTAAATAGAATACCTGCATACTCATATCTTTTCATCACTTTCCCTGCCTATGACATATTACTATATCATTAATCTTCCTAAAACATATGTTTCCCTATCTATCATCAAAGTACCACACTTCGAGCTTTCAAAACTCCAACTATTATTTGTCACTTAAATTAACCTAAGACTACTACCTGGAAAAATATTGCATGAATCAAAACTTAACTATGACCAATTCAATAACTTGATAATTTTTTTTAAAAAGTCAATTTCAATACAACACTTGTATAACTGGTTCTCTGTGAAAGCTAAGAGAAGTTCTTTCAAAAATGTATTTGTATTTATTTCTTATGAAGACACTGAATACTTCATCATGTAAAGCTGTAAAAAATGAGAATTTTTCCATCTAGATAGCTGAAAAAATATCCTGAAGATTATAAAAAATATTTTTAGTGAAGAATAACAGAAAACCCATCTTTTTTGTTTTCTTAGCTATCTTCTAAGCTAGCTTCTAGCTTCTTTTCTTAGCTATCTACTAAGCTAACAACCTGGCTGGGCAAAAAGATAAATCCCACAATCCAGAAATGAATAAAGGAAACTAGAGTAAAACCACCTGTTAAAAACTATACATGATTTTGATTCATGTCATCTTATTTATTCAGCATATTTCTATTTACAAAAAGAATCACATTAACAACTCTAAATATAATCTCTGTGATCATAGTATATCTAAGTTCATAGACAAGCTCAAATAACAGAAATTCAGTACTTACAGGATATACTAAGATAAATTATTCAAAACACATTTATAATATGCGTTTTTCATATGTAACCTAGAAAAAGTTGGAAAGAAAACTTCCAATCTATTCTAAAGCCATGTTATTATTGTACTGCGGGATTGAAAAACAAAACAAAAACTTAGCACTTTACAAAACGGCACTGTGAAATACAAAGTTACTTGCACACTATATTTTCACATGGACAATATTAATAATCACAATACGATCTCCTACTTTGTGCTTTCAGGGGAAAGTATTAACACATCAACAGCAGGGTATATAAGATTAAGAGCCTTAAAGATTTTAAGAAGGTTCTATTAGAACTTCTAATTAAGGAGAGCTTAGGGGGTTCAGGGGTTAAGTGTCTGACTTTGGTTCAGGTCATGATCTCACACAGTTCATGAGTTTGAGCTGCAAATCAGGCTCTGGGCTGACAGCTCAGCTCAGAGCCTGGAGCCTGCTTTGGATTCTGTGTCTCCCTCTCGCTGCTCCTCCCCCACCACAGTCTGTCTCTCTCTCTCCCTCCCTCAAAAATAGAACATTAAAAATTTTTTTTAAAAAGGGGGAACTTCTAATTAAATTATATTTTATTGGGGGCACTGGGGTGGCTCAGTAAGTAGAGCAATGGATTCTTGGTTTGGCTCCAGTCATGCTCACAGTGGTGGGAGTGAGCCCCAGCACGGAGCCTGCTGAAGACTCTCCCTCTGCCCCTAGTGCTTGTGTGGGTGTGTGTACTCTCTCAAACAAAACAAAACAAAACAAAACAATAAATAGAATATATTCTTATTTTTAAAAGAATATCTATGTGGAGAGAGATAAAGCACACACATTAAGGAGGGAGAGGGGCAGAGAGAGAGGGAGAAGGAGAACCCCCAGCAGGCTATAAGCTCAGCATGGAGCCTGATGCAGGCGATCTCACCACTGTGAGATCATGACCTTAGCCAAACCAAGTGTCTGTCGCCCAAATGACTGAGCCACCCAGGTGTCCCAATTAAATATATTTTTAAAGGAATCCCAAAACTATAGGCCAACACCCAATTTCATATCCTTTGTGGGTGTGTGTATATTTATGGTGTGTATGTAAGAGAACAAAGAAGAATAACCAGTATAAAGAACATAATTATGTGCCTTGTATGGGCTGGAAACTACTAGATGCCTTTTATTCATTAATTCATTAAATCTTCATCATAACTCCAGATCAATCTACCAACTCTGGAATCATTTCCAAGTTCTCACAGTACGGTAAGATTCCAAAGTCCAAACTGTTTTCTTTTCACTATAATTAGTACCTCCTTAAATAAAATAAAAAAAAGAAAGAAAGAAAGAAAGCAAGTTAAGACCTTTTAAAATTTTTTTTTAAAAAAACTTTTTTTCTGTAAACAACTACATTTACTATTCTCTAATGTTTTAGCAAATACTAGCTTGCCTGGTGGAGGATCCGGTATATAGACACAGTCCCTACCTTCATGTAGTTTACAGTCATTGGGAAAGATACGAAACAAATAATTGTAAGTGTAACAACGGGTATTACAAGGGAAAGTACAAAACTTCATGGGCACTTTTCCCAAGGAGACTAATATAATCTAAAGGACCTAGAAAATTCTTTGAGTAACAAGGCCAAAAATAAGAAAAAACTACTCTGACTCAAAAAAAGATCAATTCAATTATGTCAGAATCTAGAGAAGAAACTAACATTTCAAAAAAGAAAAGACCAGACATAAACTATAGCTGGTTAAAGTATACCACCAAGGAGGTATAAGCAGAAAAATCCAGACTGCAAAACTATAGAATAAATGATCCAATTCCTATACCAAAGATATTAGAGGAAATGAAAGATAGATGGGTAGGGAACTTACAGATTAAAAGAGAGTTAAAAGACTGATATCAATGGGGCACCTGAGTGGCTCAGTCAGTTGAGCATCCAATTTCAGCTCAAGTCATGATCTCATGGTTCATGAGTTCAAGCCTCACACTGTGCTCACTGCTATCAGCCTGTCAATGCAGAGCCTCCTTTGGATCCTTGGTCTCCCTCCCTTCCCCCCCTCACTTGTGCCTTCCCCAAAATAAATATTTTTTTAAAAACCTGGTATTAAACAACCTCAGCAGATGGTCCTTATTTATTGGATTCTAATTCAAAATTACTTTTAAAAAATGCCATTTATGAGAAACAAAATTTAAACACTGAATGCAGATTATTTTCTTTTTTTGGATATTTATTAGCATTAAGGAATTACTGATGATTTTTATTAGATGTGACAATGTAGTTGGTTTTGTTTAGAAAAAAGATCTTTTTTTTGTGATATTTAAATTTTTATGGATAAAATGAATTCTGAGATTTGGTTCAAAATAATATGGGATGGAAGGAAGTCGATGAGGATACAGATGAAACAAGATCAGATACCAGCCAGGCACTGAAGCTACTGATGAGGACATGGGGCTTTGTTCGCTACCTTATTCTAATTTTTTATGTTTGAAATTCTTATAGAGGAAATCAAGGAAAGTGCAAAAGGTAACTCTTACTTCAAGGTGCATCAGCTTGAGTTGGTCACTGAGATTTTTAAGTGAACTTGACATTTTGGTTATTTTTGAAGTCAAAATTTCAAATTTTATCTGGGGCTTCCTACCCTGGGGCTTCCTACTGTCCCCACCTCTCCCTGCATTTAAGCCAACCAACAATGGAGACGGTCCAAATTACGGCCAGTTTAGAATTTAAATCTATCCAGTAACGTACAGTGTCCGTGAACATAAAATACCAGACTTTCAAGGAAAATGTTTCACTGAAAGATGAAGTTGTCAGGATTTGGTTTGGCTATGAGTAACGATAAACCCAAAACATCAGAGGTTTAAATACAACTTAAGTTAATTTCTCTCCAATGTAAATGAAGACCTATGGACACACTTCAGATCCGATATGATGGAACCAAATCAAGGATTTTTCTATTTGTTGCTTCATATCCTCAATGCGTGGGGTTCCTACCATCATACTGACATCTCAGTCAACAGGAAGAAGGGATCCTTTAAGGACACTTCCCAAAAGTCATAATATACTTCTGCTTACATCCCACAGTACAGAATTTGTCCAATTACCAAAAAGGGAGGCTGAAAAACGCTGTCTTAATATATTGTGGGTAATGGAACCAGCCATAAATCTGTTTAAAAGCCCAGAGGCAGTTTAAAGTACAAAAAGAAAAACTGTCCAAAAGAGTTCCATTTGACATGGCTGTAACTGATATGGACGGAGGACACGCAGAAAAGAAGGTTCTTAGCATTTCACTAGTAATATATACAATACTTCCAAAGCAAAATATTGTGGATACCTCCAGCTAACATTTTCTAAGAAGCAGAATTTGGCTGAATGGGCATTTACTTAACCCTTAGACTTCCTACAGGTCAGTACCATAATTACACCCCTCTTAAACATGAAGAAATGTACAATAAGAACCTGCTAAAAGTCAGATAAACTGCTAGAAATGTCACAACAACTATCTGAAACCAGGCAATCTAGCACCACTATATTATTCACCAACCTGTTACCTTCTAGTAGCTACTCACAAAACCGAGAGAATAAAGAGGCCTACGTGAAATTCAGGAAGAGATCCAACAAATAAGAGACAACAAGGATTCCTTTGGCTGTCAGGGAAATGAGATCCTAGGGTCACAGCTGAATAGGGAGCCTATAATCCAACCAGTCTAAACCAGCAGGTCTTAAGATTCCAGGTGAGACTTTTTTACAGAAAGATGGAATACAAATGGAATACCCGAAGTACGAAAAAACTGAGGGGAAATTTAGACAGCAGGGAAGGTTTGAAATAATAAATATATAGAAAACTGGACAAAGAAAAACCAAGACAACTAATACCTAGAAAAAACAAAATCCTAAGCAAGGAGGAAAAAGTAATCATGTAATACACTACATGGCTAAGAATGGCATTTACATGGTTATACTAATGTAGATACTGAGAAATGATCTTCAAAATTGTATTAACTTAAATAAATCTCAATATGTAATTCCACGGTATCTTTATTAATGGTGTGTGTATGTGTGCGCACGCGTGGTTGGAGGAGAGGGAGGGAGGGAGGGAGAGATGGACTGGCACTTAAGGAAATGTATAAGAACACTACTGTTATATTACTGTTTCCTGAAGACAAAAAGCATGTAACAATCCTATAAAATACTTAGCCTCATCAAAAAAGGGTTTAAGAAATGTAAATACTCTGTAAATGCAGGATCTACTAGTAAATCTACAGTTACTGATGAGCATAGAAAATATAGTCCTATTTACACAATATGAAATACACAAATGGATGCACAAATAAGATGCTAAATAATGTCTTAAGTGGTGGGCATCTTTGGTAGAATTTTGGCTAATCTGGCCTTCTTCTCTGTTCTTGCAGGTATTGTTTTATTTTAGACAAAGAAAAATCATTCCTCAAAAAAATATGATAAATCTGAGGTGCCTGGGTGGCTCAGTCAGTTGAGTGTCTGACTTTGGCTCAGGTCATGATCTCACAGTTCATGGATTTGAGCCCCGCGTCTGGCTCTGTGCTGACAGCTCAGAGCCTGGAGCCTGCTTCAGATTCTGTGTGTCCCTCTCTATCTGCCCCTCCCCCACTCATGATCTATCTCTCTCTGTCTTTCAAAAATAAATAAAAATTTAAAAAATATATATGGGATAAAGCTATTTTTTTTTAAGGTGGAAGAAGGGGGCAGGGAAGCAATTCCTACTTGCTGGATAATTACATGAAAAAAAAAGAACATCAATATGGCCCTGATTACTACCTCTTTAATTAAAAGACTCAAGTGTCATTCCAAGGACTTTTTTCTTTTAAGAACAGTCACAAATTGAAGTACCTCTCTCCTGCCACAGTGTGTCACTCTTACAATATAAGTATTTTTTAATTTCTACAGAAAGGGGGGAATTGTTTAAAGTCAAGTCAGATTTAACTTCCTACCTAACAAGTAACATTTTTGAGGACAGAGTCCTAATCTTATTCACTGCTATAAATACCTGCAGTAGCCAACAAAGTACTTAAAATGCATTTATAATAAATTTTATAAATGTAGAACTTATGCAAATTAAAATAAAGCTGGAATACAGTCATCTTAAACATAATTTACTGAAAATCATCCTATCAGTAAGGAAGGAATAGACATTACCATGCTTTAAGTGACAAACTTAAGCAGACATTTTATAATAACCACTGGGAAAACAAAGCAGAAAAGAAAACTTTGATCCACGTTACTAGCAGAAGGGAACAGTACAATGAGCATGAAGTGTTTTGACATGAACTAAAACCTGGAGTGCATGGTTAACGATCAAGGAACACTACACCGGCCTAAATGTTGAGGAAAAATAGATGAATATATGAAGTTTTAGGTTAAGTTATTCGTGAATGAGTTACTCATGTTATCTTCTTTTGGTCAGCATACATTACTATTCAGATTAAAGATAAAGATGCAACACAGTAAGATTATCACAGACATAATAGTCCCCATCCTATTCTGCACAAGGCTAGACAAAAACTCGGTAAGTAGTCGACAAACTGATGCCACCAAATGTGTGAACTACGGCAATTAAAATCCCAATTTTACCACATTACCATGTTTTAAACTGACATTATTACTGACTTGCTATATTTTCAAAGTCTACATCATTTAATGATACGGTGTCTTACAATAAACACATCCTTTACTACACTTAAGCAGAAAAAGATGGAAAAATTATGAAGAAAACTTGGCAAACAATAAATTGTGATTCAAAGAAAACAGGTTTAAAGCTGTAAACATAAATACCCTTGTAAATGATGCACTTATTTTGTTAAATTCTACTCATGTAACATAAAGGTGATTAGAATATCTTACAGCATTTAATGTTTAAAGAGAGTTAATTCTGATGAGAAAGTTGTAATGATGCACTTTTCACATTTTGTTTTAAAAGGCACTGCTAACCCCTAACCTAATTTTCACAAACTGCTTTTCTAGTAAAACAATGAAACATTAATAATTACATTTAATCTATCAATGCTACAGACTTCAGTTTTAGCAAAAATCATAATTAAAACATATGTGTACTTGATTTGTTGGTTCAGTTTGCCTTTTTAAATGAATTATTAATGACTCTTAAAGTTCTCACAATTCCTCAACCCTTAAGACTAAATAAGCTTCAACAATAATGTTGAGTTTACACATTATAGTGAATCATTTATATAACTTTTTAGTACAATGTATGGAATATTAACTTTACCTCTGATGAGTTTAAGATATAAAATTACTCTCTAAATCAGTCACATTCAAAATTCTTAAGTGACTGAAAGGAGAAGCTTCAAGTTCCACATACATTAAAATTCAAGGCTTCTAGATATGGATGTGCCAGTGGTAACTGTTCATTTCCAAAACTCTTCATTTACCTACATTTTTCAGGACAGCAAAGTCCTGTTTTTGCTTAAGTAGCAAGTTTACTTTGTAACTGGTCCATAAAATAACCAACGTTTAGGTAAATGGCTAGCAAAAAAAAAAAAAAATACTGTTCTTGTGTTCAATTTTTAGAAGGGGCAAGATGCAATAGGAGGATTAAAAAGGTAAGGCACAACCTACAAAAAATTCATGTTGAGACTAATTTAAACTATGCTGATTAATTAGTAGGGGAAATAGGCTTTCTACATGTTAAGTTGGATATTTTTGAAAGCATCTGGCACATATAAGTCCAGTATAATTTACTTTTGCTGTAAGATATGTGGGCAAGTAGTTACAGTTACTAAATACACTGGTTGCAGATAATTGCATTCCTTAAATAAATTAGAATCCCAACAAGCCTGAGCAGCCGACTCTGCAATAACACAGGAGACCATTAAAGATTAAAAGAAAGAAGAAAAGGAAGAAAAGAAGAACAAGAAAGCCCTTCAGCAAATACTTTCACAAATAATCACTCAGGCAAAGCTGAACAAGTTTTGAAAGGGCCTGCTTTGACAGATGTTCTCTGGAAAAGCAAAGGCTGCAGGCAAAGCGAGTGGGCTTATTTATTTTATTTTTTAGACTACAAAATACTAGCAATGTTTCTTTATTTTTCAAATATCTTAATTTTTTTAAAAAATGCTTTTTAGAACCACTATTCAGGGACCCTCCCACATTGCCCCTTTTATAGACATTTATTAAGGGAACTTATGCTCTTATAGATTTGTCACAAGTATAAAATTAATCACAAAAAGCAACTTTACTCCCTAAGAGAGGGAATAAAACTTCCTTAAAGTTTACAAAGCTTCAAGAGGCTGTTCATCTTCTAAAGCTGTAAAAAACCATCGACAGTGCTTTCACAGCAGGGCCTATATATACAATCCAGGATATAAAAGCCCACATTCTCACAAAAGTCAACGCAAAATTTAAAAGACAGAGTTCTTCTATTTCTCTGTATGAATAAGCTTTGCTGATTGCTGATACTTATAGAACTCAAAATACAGGTATTTTGGGTAACACTTGTTTACAGATCAAATTCCGTAAAATGATCATGCAAAGTGTACTTACCAGTTGCTTATGCCTTCCCTTCACCTAACGCCTGAATTCTAGGCTTCACACACTTTTCTATCTTTCCAATAAAAAACGCTTGCAGCCTGCCACACTCCATAAAATGGCCGTGTTGTTTAACCAAGAAAAACATGTTAGATTGAGCTGTCACTTTTAAAAGAAAAAGAAAATAAACAATTGCTCCTTTTGTGGTGAAGCATAAAACACTTAGGCTGGCATTTTGGATCATGGAGCTCCCCTGGACGTTGCTATTGCTCTTCAAGTAGCTGTAGTAAAATTTCTGCCACATTCTTGCTTTCTGCATGGTGTCTCAGCAGTAACAGATCAGAACAGGCTAGCAAACGACTCCTTCCTAAATGTAAGCTCTAATTTCTTCTTCTGCAGTGAAATGAACCAAGTTTCTATGCAAAAGAATGAGTGACAGTATGCCCAGCCAATCAGCTTGGGTTTTTTCAGGAAAATCACCCCTTAATTCATTCAAAATTAGGTCATATGACACTATTTGAAATGCTATTGGCTTACAATGAAAGTAATGTTTGACTCTACACAGGGTAAGGCCACCCATCTATGCTTCCCTGGGCTGAAGACACCTTGACTATAAACGGTATTGTGAATCAAACAGACACACAGACACACACACACACACACACACACACACACACACACACACACACACACGGAAAAAAAGTAATGTAGCCTTACCAGAGTTTCCCAACTATTAAAGGGCCGGAGTTCAGTTATCTTCTGAGCCTTTTTCTGAGAACACTGAGGAATCAAAGTCAGTTCACCAATTGAAGCATCTTGAAGAAAGTGAAGGATTTTACCCTTATAGCCATCCTCCACCACCTCTTCCCCACTGCTGTAGTCCTCATCTAGTGAGCTGCCCACATCAGAGCCGGAATCATATTCTGAGTCTTCAATAACTCTCTTAGGATTGAATACATTTTTTTTACGTTTCTTATTAAAACCATTTTGTGGTTTCATGGAACATTTCTGTTTCAGTTTTGTTTTCGCTGAATTTTTAGGATAATTCTGACTTCTTGAAGAAGCTTCTTTTCCATTTGGAAATTCACTTTGTGAGGCATACTGCATATCTATATAGGTAGACAAAAATAACTGAATTAGAAAGTTACAAATTAAATACAAGGAGATAACCCTTCAAATAAGATAAAAAATATTTAAACATCGTATTTTCCTTTTGAATATAGAATTCAACTATAATTTGTTAAATCTTGATATGAGAAATACTGAAGTAGAATCTAAAGTTGCACAATAAGTTGAAATAATTAGTTTAACAGGTGATAACCTTTAAAAAAAGGAATATAAATCCCCATTTTCTAACAAAAGTCCTGAGCACATAAATGGCAGCTGCATATTCATAAGCTACCCCAGATGTCACTTAGCAGCCCGTCTCAATGCCAACAAAAACAATGTTCACCCTAAATTAAGACCATTCCTATTATATTAATTTTCCACTGCCATCTCCACCTATTTAAATATACTATTATTAAAAAGCCCTGCTACCTTTTCATTGGTTTATCTATCATATTCCATAGATTTCTAAGATGTCTGTGATTGAAGAGATTCTGTTATCTCTTACCAGTTAGTCTAGAACATGACACTTTACTATCTAGAATGGTTTTTTCACTTACTCAAAGAACTTTCAGGCTTACACATTATCATACATTCATTCTGGTGCATATATAAAAAAAGGAAAAATAAATTGGGTATAAAGTATTCCTCAAATTCTCCACATTCACATCTAACTCTTTTGACTCATTCTTCAGACTCAGAACTGGTGATTTGATGGCTTTCTTTTTTGGGCAGACTATCATTCTCTGTGCCAGCAAGAGCACCAGTACTACGGTATTTCTTAGAAGACTTCATTAAAAAACAAAAACAAAAAACCTCAATGCCACTATACTGGGCTTTTTAAGCTGGCTTTGAAATTATGAAGGGCTGATCTAACTGATTATTGCTTAAGGATGGTAATAAACATGTGTAATTCACCTCTTCTCCACTACTTCTCTATCATTTGGTTCTGAAGGTTAAAAATGAGCCAATACAGGTTTAGGGACTTTCTTCCATGCCAGGGATACTTATCTTTGAAGTTCCTGATGGTGCACTTTTGATACTCACATATGTAAGGGCAGACTAGGACACCTACATCACACTGATTCTAAAACAACAGCAATCATAAGATCCATCCTGAGAGATGTTAAAATAATTTTTAAAAATGTTTCTTTATCCTCAGTAATACACAGTAATTTAAAACTAGCCCTATTAAAACAAAAAGTTAGCCAAGTAGAAAAAGATATTTACTATTTCATTTTATACTGCCATTAACATTTAAAACTATTCATTTAAAAAATTTTTTACATCATTATTTCCATTACCTTTTGTAAACCCATTCACTGATTATTGGCTAATAGATTTATCATTTTCTTATATTCCAAAATGTGTATATGCTTTCTATGACAAAGGAGCTAATTACCTTGGTCTTCTGCAAACACTTTTAAAGATTCTAAAGCTTCTGTGTACATCCATTCATGTTCCTTGAGTACTTCCCTTAGTTCCTAGAAATAAGTCATTGATCTTTTTGTTAAAAATCTAAAATTAGCAACTTATAGAAAGCTTTTATACTCTTCTAAAAATAAGTCACTTGAAAATTCATATCTGATTATTTCACACTTGTTTTCATGCTGCTTTACAAATGCTTTCTGTGTGTATAAAATTTCACCTCTGAGAATATGTAAATCTACAAAGGAAAAGAAGTTTGACTTTTTCCACATTTCTACTCTCCCTATGAAGTGCTCTGAAAACCTGAAGATCAAAAATATGTGTTCAATCAAACTTAAACATGCAGTTAGGCTTTTACAAACTGACAACTTCAAAACATACAGTTTCAACACATGTAAAGAACCAGCAGAACAAAAGATTTTGCATTTAGCTCTTCAAAACACCTGTGCACATACTTGAATAGAACAATGCAAGTGTAAATGCATTCTAAATGTTAAACAAATAATGTGCTTCTACATACAATTATGTGATTAAACAGAGGTGCTTTTAACGTTAAAGTGGCACGCTTGGCTCTGAAATTATTCTTACTATTTAACAAGTAAAACAAAGCTTATGGAATATTAAAATACTAAGATGCAGTATTACACTTTAAAATTCTTTTCTGGGGGTGGGGTGCCTAAGTGGTGCAGTCAGTTGAGCTGAGCAAATGACTCTTGATTGCAGCTCAGGTCATGATCCCAGGACTGTGGGATGGATCCCTGCAATCAGGCTCTGTGCCGAGTGTGAAACATGCTTAAGATTCTCTTTTCTTCCCTCTGTCCCTCTCCCCCGCTCACACATGTGTGCTCTTTCTCTAAATAAAATAAAAATAAACAAAATAGTTTTTAAGTTTATTTAATTTTTAGTAATCTCTACACCCAGTGTGAGGTTCAAATCCACAACCCTGAGATCAAGAGTCAGATCCTTTTCCAACTGAGCCAGCCAGATGCCCCTACCTACACCTTAAAATTCTTTCTTTATTTTAAATTTTATTTTTTAAGCGAGAGCGAGAGGGAGAGAGAAACTCTCAAGCAGACTCCACACTGTCAGCAGAGCCCAACGCGGGGCTTGAACTCACAAACCATGAGATCATGACCTGAGCAACGATCAAGAGTCAGATGCTTAACCAACTGAGCCACTCAACTGCCCCTTTAAAGGTCTTAAATGAGAAATTTAAAGTACAAGAATATGAAAAAAGCTAACAGCTAACTTGGCTTTCTAAATATTCACATTATATAGGAGTTCCAATTGTTCTGGTTATGTTTGTTATTATTATAGCTGTTATGCTGATACAGTTAACAATTAACGTAAATACACAATGTAAGGAATTCACAAGTAGTATAAAAGTATTTTATAATACTGATAAAACAGAATATTTAGTTAAAAATGTAAAATACATCTTGAGCTTTACACAGTTGATCTCAAACACTATTTTGTTTCAAATATTTAACATACACTGATTAAACCTGTTCATGACTACCCACCTGTTTATCAAAATTGGGAAATTCCTTTTGCAATTTCAATACAATACTTTCTTGCTTTTCCCAATTACTGCTAGATTCTGCAGACTCATTTGATTCTTCTCCCTAATGGGGGGGGGGGGGGAGACAAGGAGATCACATATTAACAGTCTGAAGACAATTACATTTATATTTCGACTTGTTTTGAAACTTACCACATTTGGTAAGAATCCAAAAATGTTTCTTTCTATTCTTGTGAAAACTGACAAATTTATATCTTTAAGGGTAAAGAACACTGTTGCTTTAACATTATAAAAAGACCTTGGTTCCCTAACTCACACTTCATACAGCACTCAAAATGAGATAAATCTGCTAAAAGAGTAGAATGTTCCTTAAATTACTCTAAATAATTCATGTATATTGAAGTCTCTCCAAGCTAATGGCAAGTAGCAAAAAATGATTCAAATATCTCACCTATGCTCACAATTTTATACCTCCTTACAATTCAAATACTGAGGGAAAAAAGTTACTTCTACTTCAGTGTCGATTCATAGAACGGCTTGAATATTAATTGTTCAGCTACAATATAAAAGTAACACAATGACAGAAATTTATGTGAAACCAAAACATTAATCTGGGAATAATTACAGTTACTCATATAATCTCTTTCTTCTTTTGTCACTTCACTTAAAAAAACTGGTTGAAATTTCATATTTAAGCAAAAAAAAAAAAGATTCCTGGGTTCATGCATAAGAAAAATCTTACATTTTAGTCAATCAAAAATCATTTACGTAACTCTGGTTAGAACTGTACCATATGCTACACAAACAAGATCTAGAAAAACACATGCTTTCTTTTACCTCCTTCCTTATCTGACAACTGTTTAGTTTTTTTCCAACCCAAAATAGAAATACTAAAAATTATGAGTGATATCTCTCTTGCCCACAGAAATATGATGAAGTTCTACAAGGTAGAAACAAATAAAATACTATGAAAGTCTGGAGTAGGAAGAAGAAAACTCATGTGTTTTGACAATAGTAAATGGCACATTTGGGCTAAAATACAGAGACTGTAAAAAGGCTACAAGTCTGAAAACTTAAATCAGAACTAATAATGCATTTGGCCAAATTGAAATCAGTCTTTACTGAGGAAGAAAGGATTTTGAACAGGAGGAAAAAACACTAGTATGTGGAGAAAGTATTTCGAAGCCTGCAAAAAGTCATATTGCATCTTCACTTAACAGCTGAAGACACTGAAATTGCAAGAACAAACCTTTTAGAGGTCACAGATGGATAAGAACCATCAGAGGTCGAAATAGACACTTAGGTGTCTTACTCTAGATTGGGGTTTTTCCACTATGTGTTTCCTAAACTTCATTCATTCACATAGCACATTCCTGGTTTAAATTCATTAAATTTCTATCAACCAAAAAATGGATAAACAAATTAAGATATATCTATATAAAATGCTACATTATTCAGCCTCAAAAAAAAAATGAAATACTGACACTTGCTACAATGTTGATGAACCTCAAAAACATTATGCTAAGTGAAAGCTAGACATAAAAGGAACATATTGTGTGCTTCTATTCACATGAAATACCCAGAATAGGTAAATCCATAGAAAGAAAGCAGACTGGTGACTGCCAGGGGCTGGGGGGTAAAGAAACTGCTTCAAACGCATGGCATGCTCTTATGGGGTGATAAAAATGGTTTGAAACTAGACAGGAGTGGTGGCTGTACAACATTGTGAATGCACTAACTGGCATAGAATTATTCATTCTAAAATGGTTAATTTTATGCAATGTGAATTTTACCACAATTAAGAAAGTTTGATACTTAGAAAATAGTAAACACCTTTTGGAAATCAAATATATGACAAGATGAATTAAACATTCAGTAGATGGCATACCTATCATTTGCTGACTGCTCTCAGATATAACACTATTTTTTTTTTTTAATTCTTGAGTTGAGAGAGAGAGAGAGTTGGGGAGAAGGGCAGAGGGAGACAAAGAATCTCAAGTAAGCTCCACACTCAGCATGGAGCCTGATACAAGGCTCAATCCTATGACCCTGGGATCATGACTTGAACCAAAATCAAGTATCAGATGCTTGACATACTGAGCTACCCCAGCACGCTCAGATCTAACCCGTCTCCAGCTCCACTAACCCATAGTGATTTAAAATGCTTATGCAATCCAGTGGTTACACAGGTGACACCAGGAGTTTAGGTCTAATCTGTCTCACTGGGCTGTGGAGTTATGAGTTAATCCTGTGGTTATTTTTCCTGTTCCAGAATGAAGAGCTGGTACAGACATATTTAGAACTGGCAACAATCTCAAGTTAGCTCCTTGTCCCAGGGAGTAAGGGCCATTATCACAGGTTAAAAACAAATTTAAGTCCCTAAAACTGAGGGGGTGTAAATGGAAGAGGGAGGTGGAGGAGAAATACAAGTAGAATCAGTGCAGCAGCAGTATCATGTTACTGAAGGAACTGCAGAAACTGGTGTCACCATCCCATCCCAGTGAACTGTGGCACCCTGGCCTATACAAAAGCTGGATGGTGAGTTTGGGAGAATTATTTTAGTTATCACAAACAAAGAGCACTATACCAGATGTAGTATTTTTATTGGAGCAATCAGTGTAACTGTGAAGTTAAAATCTATCAGATGCTTCTTTCCCCACTGCCCCATCCCAATTAGAAAGGACAAGCAAAAGCAATTTGTTTTCATCTGGGAAGGGTCAGCGATAGATACACCTTCACAGTCTTCAGGGCTATGGTAACTCTCCTGCTCTTTTATAATATAGTACTCTAGGACTGAGTTTTGCACAGTCCACAGAATATCACTTTAATCATCTACACTGAAGACATCACTAACTGGACTTGGTAAGCAGGAAGCAGTGGGTACCTCAGTAAGACACATGCATGCCAAAGAATAAGAAATAACCCACCTCAAATTCTGGGGACCACCACCCCACTTTCATGAATTTTATTGGGGGGGTCTAATCTGGGGCATGTTGTAAATGTAATTCAAAAAAAAAAACAGAAAAGGGTACATACTGTCTAACTGAAAAGAAGCAGAACAATCAGTCAGCCTCTTTGCTTCCTGGAGGCAAGGTATTCTTCATTATGGTGTACATTGCTGAATCTATTTATGAAACAGCTCTTAACACTGTCAGTTATGAATGAGGTCAAGATTGAGAAGGCTCTCTAGCAGGCCCAGGATATGGTACAAGGTGCTCTGCCACTTGGATTTCACTACCAATCAGTAGATGCAATGATCCTCAAAGAATCTATGACTAAGAAGGATGCTGTATGAAGTCTCTAGAAAGCCCCAACAGGAAAACTACAGCAGAGATCCATAAGCTTTTGAAGCAAGCTCAGGTATCCTTCTGCTGAAAACTAGTCTGTTCTGCTTCAATATAATATATGCCATTTCCAAAATTATTGCACTGTGCAAAATCAGGAAAATAAAAAACTACATTGTCTCAGAAAAATCTTGTTAGAGGCACAACATTCAAAAACTTCATCAGTGACACACTAACAACAGAGAAAGAAAGGATCCTTAAAACAGGATGGCACAATTTCACACACATTAAATGGTTAAGAAATACATAAATACCACAATAAATGTGAACTGAAGTTTGCCTGGGGGTATTAGCACTGAAAGGACTGCAGCTCATGAGTTACTGAGAAGTGGTCAAAACAAGGTTATCTGAAAATGAGCAAATTTCTGAAACACCATCACTCACTGCCCTTGTGTTACCCTGCTATACTGGCTGAGAATATAAACAATAAGTTATAAAATAAACAAATACATCTCTCCTCCTCTCATACTAATGCTGCCTGTACGGTTCTAAAGGCAGCTGGGTGCTGGGACTCTTACTCAGGTTATCATTAAAGCCATTATCTTCAAACCAGCACAACTGTTTTCAGTAACACTTAAAACATCTGACAACTCGATGTGTTAGCTGTCACGGTGTAGCCGTTTAGTCTTCACCACCATTATCATCATTACCTTCTATATCCACATGGCTCAGCAGCAAATTACTACAAGGGTTCGGTGGTCAGAACATCAGCAAGACCCTCTCTCTTCAACATCTCCACCTTCTACTTCCTCAAATCCAACCTGCCTAACTAAGTCAAGACACCTTTTCCTGAGTTTTACAAATTTCTCGATAAGAATTTAGTCTTTCAAAATTGCAAAACAAGTCAAGGAGAGTTTTCCACCACACATAATGCAAACGCTCTTATCACTCCAGGTCATAAACAATAGTACCAATGAAATTCTGATATTAAATCTATTTCAAAATTCTAAAACCACATCTGCATTCTCACTTTCAATAATAGCAATTAGTGTCTTAAACGCTCACATTAAATAGTAAGCCATAAGTGCCGTAATCATAACTTATCACAGGGCTATCTCACGTGGGTTTTTGAGGAAAAAGAAGGAAAAAAATAGGGCTGAGTTCAGTTTTTGAAGAGAGACAGTCTTGGTGCATTGTCTTTTTGTTTTTGCAATAATCCTCCAACAACAGAAAAGAATTAAGTAGAAGTATCATTGCAGATTTGGGCACGCCATCCATTTTCCCTGTACCAGTAGTGAACTCTAAGGATGACTTATTTCTTCTAAAAAGCTCAGCTTAGGGCCGCCTGGGTGGCTTGGTCAGTTAAGCATCCGGCTTCAGCTCAGGTCATGATCTTGCGGTTTGTAGGTTCGAGCCCCACATCTGGCTCTGTGCTGTCAGCTCAGAGCCTGGAGCCTGCTTCGGATTCTGTGGCTCCCTCTCTCTCTCTGTCCCTTCCCTGTTCATGCTCTCTGTCTGTCTCTCTCTCTCTCAAAGAGTGAATAAACATTTAAAAATTAAAAAAATAAAAGGCTCAGCTTAGTTTGGTCAGTGATAAACTACAATTGGTTTCAGCTTTGAATCTCTACCTGGCACTAGTGGTGACTATCACAGTAATGGTATCTTTCAAAGACTTAATTCCTGTTTTTGGTCTTTCAGATTTGGGATCTGTGAAGCATGCATTCATAACAGATATCTGTTTCATGAAAATTGAGTTTAATGCAATGTATAGCTGCTTTCTTCAGTTTCCTTTTATACTGCAATTGGAAAACTGGTTGAGTGATTTAACTTCATTTAAAAGAGGTTTGGGCAGTGCATCTTACCATTCATTTTGTATAAAAAGAGGTGGCCAGCGGTAGAGACCTATGATATATTATTATACATTTTTAGTAATAAAGAAAACAAGATGATCTATTTTGTGAAGACCAATAACAACACAGCCTCTTGAATGCTTGCTCACTGGGTCTATAAACAAATGGCCATGGCAACACACATAGAGGGTGTGTATATAGATCAACAAGACAGTCCTACACCAAGATTTATCTGACTACCATTACCAACAAATACCTGACCTGCTGAGAGCACCAACAAGTTCCCACAACAGCACCATTTCTCGGGAGAGTCAGTCAATCGTCTGGTGGCAAGTTGATTACACTAGACCCCTTTCATCACGGAAGGGACAGTAACAGAAATCTACTGTAAGGTGCCTTTCCTATCTACCTGCTTCTGGCAATACCAGTTGTGAGTTGAACCGTGACCCTCTAAAATTCATGTGATGAATAACAACTAGAACCTCAGAATGTGTTTATTCGGAAACAGGGTCTTTACTGACATAATCAAGTTAAAATTAGGGTGGACCCTAATCTACTGATTGGTATCCTTACAAAAAAGGGGAAATTTAGAGACAGACAAGCCCACAAGGAGCATGCAATGTGACAATGAAGGCAAGGATCTACAAGCCAACGAATTCCAAAGTTCCAGCCTAGCATCAGGAACAAAGAGAAATGCAAAGCCTTTGGAAGAAACCAACCCTTCTGACACACTGGCTTCTAGAACTCTGAGACAATACATTTCTGTTGGTTAAGCCACCCAATCTGTGCTACTGTGTTACGGCACCCATAGGCAACTAACGTATGATATATAAATAGATAGATACCCTAACTGAGGGGCACGTGGTGGCTCAGTTGGTTAAGTGTCTGACTTTGGCTCAGGTCATGATCTCACAGTTCATGAGTTTGAGCCCCATGTCGGGCTCTGTGCTGGCAGCTTGGAGCCTGGTGCCTGGAGTTCACTTCGGATTCTGTGTCTCCCTCCCTCTCTGTTCCTGCTCTCCTCCTCCATGCAGGTGCTCTCTCTCAAAAATAAACATTTAAAAATTTTTAATAAAAATAAAAAATAAGCCTAATTCACACAGTACACTAATGATAACACAATGTTCTTGACCAGGTCGCTGAGAAAAGTGCACCAATGAATTCATAACTAGTGATTTCACCATGTGCCTCAAAACCTAGAAGCAGGCTTACAGAACAGTGGTATTACTCAGTGAAAATTCAGCATGTGAACTATAAAGAACACCTAAGACTGATGTGTTGTTCAACAGTATGTACAAGCAAAGTAAATGCTTTGAATCAATCAATTTGATGCTATTTCCCCCATAGCCATTACATAAAGATATACACTAAAATGTAGGCCTAGTCTCTTATACTATAGCTATTCCTCATACCTAAAATCCACTCACAGAATTTTTAACTTCCCATTAGTATGAGTTGTCAAGAAAGAATGCTTCCATGTAGGGACATAACAATTATCTCATTAAATTAGGGTAGAGATTACCACCTAACTACTTTGGGCTTCTTTTACCATTAAGTTACAGGTAAATAAATATGTAAGTGACTATACTAGTTGGGGGTAATGGATTTTTATTATCAAAAAGAAACCGTGTTGTCTTGAACGCAGCAGGGAGGACTATGTCTGGTTTCACTGGGAGGCCTCAGTAGTTCTATTCTCAAAGTAAAAGTGAAGGGAAAACCAGAGAATAACCCAACTGAAGCATAACCATGATATTTTTGATAAGCAGTTTTAAGTTATCAAAGAGGTCATCTAGAAGAATTATAATTAGCTGCCCCTGGGGATGAGGAAAGGGTGATGGTTCAACCATATATTAAAAGTATATTTTCAGGGCACCTGGGTGGCTCAGTTGGTTAAGAGTCCAACTCTTGGTTTCAGCTCAAGTCATGATCTCAGGGTTTGTGAGTTTGAACACCATGTTGGGCTCTGCACTGATAGCACAGAGCCTGCTTGAGATTCTCTTTCCCCTCTCTCTTTCTTTTTCTCCCAAAATAAACAAGCATTTAAAAAAAAGATATTTTCTGAAAAGTTACTTTATCATACCACTAGAATATTTTTAATAATTTAATTTAAAAACTCAGAGATAAGCAATTAATACTGGATAAACTAAAAAGAAAACAAAAACAGTCATAAATGAAATGCATACAGTTTCTGATTTGTCTATGAGAAGTCTAATTCATTTAGATGCATTTAGGTCTGATACCCACAGATTCAACATATTCTGTGTCTAAGAGCTGATTTTGATACTTCAATTCAAATGTAACTTACGTGATCCAGTCTTTTCTTTTTTATAGACTGATCATCATTAAACTCATCTTCCTCATATGGCTCTGAAGAAGAAGATAATTTTCTTTTCCTGGGTCCACCACCTTCTAAAATGGAGATGAACAATCAAAGTTTGCACAAGTATTATAAGAAGCATTAATGTAAAACACAGGTAAAGTTATAATGAACATGTGTATATAGTTCTCTGACATCAGGCCCAATGTTATTTCTTCCACATGATCGTGTATACTCAATAAATGTCAACTGAATTAAAGTAAAAGTGAACAGAGACCTTTATCAGTCTTACAAAAGTATAAATCACTCTAATGATGTTATTTGCAAACTGTCACATTATTTAATAACAGTATCACTAAACTGAATGGTCATTCTACAGAGCAATACTGAAAGAAAAGGGTTCAGCAGTGAAAAAAAGTTGAGCCCTATCTGTGTAGCTTATTGAATAGCATCACTGATACCAATAATTGTTTACTATGTACCAGGCTTTGCAAAGGACTTTTAGAAACTGTTGCTTCATTTATTTTCCACAATAAGCTTTCAAAGTAGGTAACAGTCTCACTTAATAAATGAGGAGGAAGTGAAATAAAGACAGCTCAAGTGATTAATGCTCTTAACCTCAAAACAGGAGAGTGTAACAGAGAGGCTATAATAGTGATAGAAAATTTACATATTCTGCCATAACTGAAAGAAAAACTCAAACTACATTATCTTAAAAAAGCTTTATCACAGGGGTGCCTGGCTAGCCTAGTTGGTAAAGCATGTGATTCTTGATCTTTGATTGTGAGTTCCACGTTGAGTGTGGAGATTACTTAAAACTAAAATCTTTAAAAGAAAAAAAAAAGGAAAAAGGAAGCTATATTACTTATTTGTGGCTGAAGACATTTATCTATTTGTTATATATTTTTACTTTCAGAGAGCCAATTCCTTAGACATACTGCTGTGCTAACAAGCAGTTTGATGAAGGCTTCTGTTAAAGCTTACAAAAGTACAGTATTAATTACATCAGCACCCTAATTATACTGTTAAAAAGAAAACTTGTATAAGTGCAATATTTCAAACTAAATACAAACATGACAGCTTTTAAGCTGTAAGCCTGAAAATTTTATAATATGGTTATTACAAAAAAGGAAATGTTATCAACATTTTAAAGTATCATTTCCATGTAAATGTGATTGCTCAAATTTTTGTCTTCTAATTTATTTCATAAAGTAAATGTGCATTCTGCAGACCCCAAGTAATTCCCAGCATCCACTTTAAAAAGTGTCATCACAACTCTATTTGTTGGGGTAGGATGAGCACTGTCATATTCTACATCTGAAAAATAAAGCTTCAAACAACATGATTTATGCCAGGTCACCTAGACATGTTTCTTCCCTGAAAGAATAAGAGCTTTGTTTTGTCAATAAAGGATTCTTCAGCCTTAAACATCTGTTTACACATCTTTCCTTTTTGTTAAAATTATGACACCAAATATTTACATGTACTTAAAAAGGCTACAGACCAAAAAATTGCAAATAAATGTGTGAGAAAATGCAAATCTAAAATCTGACTACAAAAATGTTACATACCAGGACCCAATACTGTTACCTATGTCTACTCTATAATTAATAATAAAAAACTTTGCATTTATCTGTGCTATGCTATGTTCACCCCAAGTGCAGCTACCATCTGTCACCATACAATGCCACTAGTGACTCCATTCCCTGTGAGGTGGGGACACGTTCTCACTTGTGGTGAGTATAGCATATAGTTGTCAAATCACTCTGTTGTTCACCTGAATCACTTTGTTGTTGTACACCTGAAAATGATGTAACACTGTGTTAACTGTACTTCAATTAAAAAAAAGTGTTTGCATATATCTAAAGAAAACAAGTTAATATTCTACACTAAATATCACTTCCAAATTGTGTTTCATAAGTTCTCATCTTTTATTGGGAGCACTATCAATTTCAGAAAAAAAAAAGTTAAATTAGAATTAATCTTTATACCCCAGAAGAAAATAAATTTCGTCTAAGTTCAACATTTAACAATAAAAAGTAAAACATGAAACTATAAGAAGAAAATAGACAAAGAACACATATTGGCAGCTTAGCAGTAAAAAAAATGAAAAGACACTCAACTTTATTAATAATTAAAAACAAGTAAAATTTAAAAATACCATTTTTTTCATCCATTAACAAATAGTAAACAGACAGACCTTAGCAGACCACAGGCAAAAAGGCACTTTCAAACATTATGCATTGCTCTAATCTTTCTAGAAGGCAGTCTAAATAACACATCTCAGAATTCTAGATATGTATCTTTTCGTCCAGCAAATCCTTCTCTAGGAATTTATCCACAGAACTTAGGGAAATGTGTGCTCAAGTATACATACAAGAACCTTCCCAGACTGTATAAATGTCCAAGATATTAAACAAATTAGAATATACCCATCAACGCCAGTGTTATAGATTAGGTAGACTTTCAAAAAATAAACATGGAAAGATGTCTCTAATTAAGGAAAAGTTTACAGAGCAACAAATATAATAGGATCACAATCACATTAAGAATGTTTTGCTTATTTTTATATGAACACAAAGAAGTAGAAGAAACAGCTAGACAGACTCTGGATGAAATCAATAAATTCATATTTTTACCTTTTAAAATACGATAAAAAATAAAATAGGATAAAATCTTTGGATATATACATACCTATATATAGATATAGATATAAAACCTAGTGTTCATATGAAAACTTTCAGAAAGTAATGCATAAAAGGTACCTATTGTTTAATATGGGAGTTATTACCTATAAGATTATAACGTGCTAAAACCAACATTCATCATCATGATGCATTGAACTGTCCAATATCTCTAACATGTATTTAAAAAGGCCTTTTTCGGGGAAAACTGTCCTAATATATCCAAAATAGCTTACTGCTGAAACCACATACTGAAGGGCTGGCTTATGCTGCTGCCACTTTATACACGTCAGAAGTGTAAGGTACTAAAGATGAAGGTGACGGAGATGACCATTCCATTCTGAGATGGAGCACAGAAGTTTACTTAAAAACCAAGAATACCCTAGTTTCTTCTTTTCTTATAACTTTCCACTTGAAAATATTTTTTTAAAGAAAGAAATATCAATGTATAGTGCAAGGATGAGGAGAAGAAAAAAATTCAAAGAAAGTTCACATTTAATGAGAATTGTCAACTCCATGAAGGCAAAGGTTTTGTGCATTTTGTTTCCAGATGTAACTTCACTGCCTAACACAGCATCTGGCACCCAGTAGCAGTGCACAATAAATATTGGTTAAATTAATAAATAAGTTGAATGATATAAGTTGCTCCAGAGAAAAAAGATTAGACACTATTATGGAATAGCTTTTCTACAAATTTGAAAAGATTATGGACTACTGAGATATTATAAGAACAAGAAAAAATATGTAAAATTTTCCAAACCATTTTGCAACTCAAGAAATGTATTCACTGTATGTACCATTTTTCGGGAACTTTGACAGTAAGTGCTAGGGCTACAGTAATGAAGGAAATATTAACCTTCTCCTGTACCATTTTCTATCAGGTGGCCCCTGCAAACAAATAACTAACATTTACGAGGAACTTATGATGTGCCACAAACTATGTAAGAAATTTACATTATCATTTCTTCACAACAACCTACACTATTTTGCTCCTAAGGAAACAGAAACACAGAAGAGTTAGGCAACACTGCCCAAGGTCACACAGCTAGTAAGTGGAAGAAAAGGAAGAATCTTAACATTCTGCGCAGGTGGCACCCACACAACACAATCCTACTCCCTCATTCAGATTGAAGAGAATGAAAGAATTAAAATATTAAACAATATCTTCCTTGGAATGCACTCCAGCAAAATCTACTTGGGAGAGAGGGAAATAGGCACTTATTCACATGATGTTAATGAAAAAATAAATTAGCACAACCTTCAAAAAAGTAACATGGAAGTACCTGTTAAACTTTTAAATGTGTCTACTCTTTGATTCAGCAACGCAGTTTGAAATTTAGCCTACAGAAGTTATAACATAAAGATTTCCTCAGAAGACGATTTACTCTAGTATTATAATAAAAATATAAATATTAATCAACAGAGAAATAATAAACCAATCATACAGGCTGTTACAGAAGAATGTTGTGGGCCATATTTAAAAGATGGATAAATCTGACTGTTCTGATGAGTTATCCATGAAGAATTATCAAATGATTTTTTATATGCGAACCAATATATTATTACATTTCCTAATTTAATGCATGTGTGTGTATGTTGTACAGTGGCGGGGACACACATAGGAAAAGTTGAAAATGATACAGAGCAAATTCAAGGGTGGTTAATGGCAGTGTGGGTTTTGTCTTCATTACTTAAATGCTTTTTTGGTAGTGGGATTATAGGTTATTTTTACTGGTTTGGTATATACAAGTGAGGGGGAAAAATACAGTAGTTGCTAAAAAATTAAAAAAAAAGGGAGGTGCTTTTATATTGCAAGCTCCTTCAAATGCACTTATTTTTGTATCCCAAGCCTGGAACATAGCATAAATATTTACTAAATGAAGAATGCTGATTACCAGCTAGGACTTTCCACAAGACATTATGTTCCTACTGACTCAGATTTGTAGACCTGTAAATAAAACCACAATGCAATTAGAAAGGACACTTAAGAAAGAAAGAAAATATACCTTCCAAAACTTCACTGTTATGAGATTTGATCTGTAGAGAACAAGCAAAATTACCAATGAAAACCTGCCCCCCTCCCTAGGGGGAAAAAAAAAAATCAACCTAGAAAATGTGGTTCCCAAATAGCTGTATGACCTCAGGTAAGTCACTTAACCTTCTTAAGCTTCAGTTTCTTTACTTAAAAAAACTGAAGCTATTAGTAACTCATAAGGATCCTGTAAGAATTCATAAATGTGCTTGGTAAATCGTAGAGCAGTATTAAAAATGTGAAGATTATTATTATAAAACTAATAAACCCACACATGGGTGGAAACTAAGCCAGGCATACCTGCGTCACCAAACATCAGCAAGGCAGCAGCAATCGCTCCATCCATAGTGCTTGTTGATTCAATCAACTACCAGAACGAGAAAAGATGGTTTGAAAAAGAACATTTTAAGAAGTCTTTCACAAATCTGTACAACGTGAGCATCTCTTACAATGCTTTTGGATTTATTATCACTGCAGGTGAAAAACATACAGTATATTCACGGTTTTGTTATTTTTGTGTTTTAATTGCCAGGTTCTACATTGAAGCCTTAAAAACTCCCTACTTTTATGTCTAGACAAAGAGAGAGAGGAAAAAGAGGAGAAAGGGAAGAGGGACACTTGTAGACATCTGTATTATTCATTTTTTGTTTATGAAAAAATAAACCACAATTCTGCAGTCATTTTTAAAAATCTAATACTTCTTAAGATAAGTGGGATGAAGGGTTCTTTTTTATTTTTCCTCTATTTCTGAATCACCTGAGTTTATTAAAGAACATACCCATATACTGTTTATATAATTTTTATACTATTCTATAACACTTTGTATTTCAGAAGTAGCTAAACATCTTGTATTTTTCTTTTGCTATAATTTCCCTAATTTCCAATGAACTACTTGTTTTAAAAACTCTTATGTTTTGGTATGGTGATTCAGATCTTTCATACTTGTTTTATAATTATTGAATAAGTGCTTTTATTTAAAAGCTGGAAAAAATAAAATTAAAAAAAGTTACATTTTTTAACAAGCTATTTTAATATTAAATTAAATAGTTTCAAATCAATTAAGAGCGCTCTCTTCTATTGGTTTTCTTAATCTTGGATCCTTAAATATCCTATAAGCCCCCCCTCATTTTCATAATAGGTAAAGCACATTCTTATCAAGTTTAGGATTAAATTTCTATTTTACATTTTCTTGAATTCCTTTATATGGGTGTAAGAGCCTTTGCAGAGCACTTTATAAATGTTACCTTAAATCTCTTGAAATGATAGGGATCAGCTGAACCAGAGTATGCTTCAAGAGCGCTCTGCTGTGGAGTGAGTAATATGCTAAATCCCCTAAATCTCAAATACTGATGCAATGAAACATGCATATAAATTCTATGTATCAATCCTATTCTCCCACTGCAATTATAAAATTAGAGATAAATATTCTTACAGAAGAAAAATACCCTCAAGCTACATGAACAATTAGCAATCAGGCTAAAGTATTTTTAAACTGAGATGTGTTCTTTTTAATATTAATACTTCATCACGTATATTCTGTTAGAAGCTCTTTCCAAAATTATAAGTAGCCTCTGTAACTACTAGTAGTTGGAAAATCTGAATACCTGATTTAAAAAGTGGCTATCACTGACATGACAGAGCCACCCCATGCGGGTGCCAGAGAGCAGCTCCCCCTCTGAGAGAGCGCACACACTACGCTGTCCTTGATCACTTCAAAATTACCTGCCTCGCCCATACAGATACGGTGACTCCTGAGGTTCAGATAGGACATGATGGTGACAAATACAAAGGTGAAAAACATATAAATTTGCAATTAAATGAGTCCCCTATGGTCATTTAACTAGTGACAGAGCTAAAAATAAACTTATTTACTAGTAATCTTCAGAGATTTATCTCTACCTGAAATTTAACTGAGTGATCAATTTTTATGCGCTTCTGTAATGAGATGCCTATTACATTCCGAATACAGCCACTTACTTTGTCTCTACACAGGTCAAGGTTTCCCAGCAAGGGGGCAATTGGTGGGATAATTCTTTTGTTACGCAGAACCATCCTCAGCACTCAGGGGGTTTATAGTGCTCCTGGCCCCATGGCACTAAATGTCAAGAGCCAACCCTTTGTCATTATGAAGACCAAAACAAAAGCCTCAAAGTTTCTAGTAGGAGATGGGAAAGTCTCTATTTTAGAACCATTTAAACTCAAAAAACAAAATTCATAAGCTATGTTAAGGGAAAATCAACTTATCATATCATTTATAGGTGAATAACCTTACCTATTTAAAAAGTTAAGACTCCCAACAGTAAATCTCTGGCATTTACTTTTATTAAAATAAAAGTTAATTATCTCAAACATATCTTAAAAAAGACTATCCTCTAAATACAGTACTAGATACAAGAGAAATACAACAGCATTATAGCTATAATAACCAATTACTATAAAAGGATATAACCTTAAGTAAGTCATTGTCACTTCTTTGTGGGAAAAGTTCCTTCAAGGTCTGAAGTTTAGCGTCTTTAAGGTCTTCCAATTCCGAAAGGTCTTCCAATTCTGAAATATCATCGTTATGTCTACCTGCCATGGCAGGAAGGCCCTGGGACTCTTCATCTTCAGATGGCTCAGAACTAAACATATTTTCAGAGGAAAAAAAACCCAATATTATTTTATTACAATCAAATATATGTGTGTATATATATGTGTATGTAATATAGTTCTTTTCTATCTGAATGCAATCTACACCTCTCAAAGACTAAAACAACTTTTTCACTTCAGTATGGTTATACTATAACATATAAGCCTACATTCCCAGAGTCAGCGTACTTTGAAAACATCTTCATATTATCTGGGCTGGGCTGGACAAGAACAGTAAGATACCTGGTACTCATTTTAAGATACACAAACATGTATCGCATGTCCACTTTCTCTTTCCTATTCCTTTTTCACCTAAGCTCTGTATATCAGACCAGCACTGTCAGGTTGCTCTTGAGAAATTATAAAGCCTACACTAACACAAAGATAAAAGAACTTTCATGGCCTAGGTGATCAGAATATAACTATCAAAGTCAGAACAGTCCCATTCAGTTCCGGAATCTCTGCCATGAACAAAACATTTCTTCAGAAAGGAGCATTTATTTCATGTGTGGTTTTATCCTACAACAACTTTAATCTCATTCCATCAAAATGTATATGTTTATACTATATAAAAGACATCTGGAGCCAAATTTTACCCATCTATCTCCCAAACCAACAAAAATCTCATTTTGAAATTCTGGTTTTCTACCATGATAGCCATTCTGGAGATCTGAAAGCAGAAGTGTATCAAGTGGACAAAGGTTATAAATATCAGAGAAAGAAAGGTGGGAATTTAGTTAAGAACATTCCTAGTGTCAGAGAATACATGACTTTCCTATGCAGCTAATTCTGTATTTGGAAAGATATCCAGACTCTGTATTTTAACAACTTCAATGTTAATTATTAATGTTAGTTCAGTTTTACTGGTCAAGACACTAACTAGTTTTGCCTGGGAATCCTCCCAAACATTTAAAAGCAGATCCCCGAGGACTAGAAATAGGTATTTTAACAAGCTTCTAGGCTGACTTCTTGATCCTTCTCTGAGAAAATGCTCTAAAGCAGGTAAAATAAATCGCTTCCTTTGTCACTAATGCCTGTCCTTCAATATTTGAAGGTGATCACATGGCTCTCCTTTCCATTACACCTAGACCTCTCATTCTTAATGTACTAAACTCTGAAGTTTCATTCTGCCTTACTACAGTCACACTTCCTGATTCTGCCACCTAGTTCAGTGAGAAAATTCAGGTTGGAATCTTCTCACAATTTCTGCCCTGCATAACCACTTTCAAAGGTTCTTACTCTGCAGGCCATCACCTTCACCTAAAGATTGGATTCACCACCATTTGGTGACACAAACTCATGTGCCTCTTGATATAGTATTTATGTTGCCTAAGACTCTTAACAAGCCTTGGATTTAACATCTAGTTCATAGGAAATAAAAGTGTGAGAGGAATAAATTCAAAACCATCATAAGGAAACAATTAGAAAAATCTATTTGCTCTAAGAAGAGCCTCCTCTTCAGTAAGTTAAAATCATTTAAAAAGAGGAGGTAAGAGGATTGTTCAAGATCAAAAGAAAAGTCAGGAGTTTAAACATGCAAATGTAGTGGATTCTCTTTGTTTGGATCCTGGTGTGAAAAAGCAGCTATAAAACGCATGCATATAAACTGAGCATTAGCTGATAATGGAGAATTGTTCATTGATAAGAGTACTGGCTATTCAGGGGGAGGAAGATGCACCACCAAGTATTATTAAAGGTAGAAACGTTGGTATGTCCGTAATTTAAAACACTCCAGGCCAGTAATAATAGATGAAACAATGAAACAAACAAGGAAAAATGTTAACAAATGTTAAATCTAGGTGGTGGGCATATGGGTGTTCATTGTCCATTATTTTTTCTTGTACACCTAAAAATTTAAAAATATTAGAAAAAAAATCTATAAAAACAAGAGTTGATGACTTTGTGTCCTTTTATCTAGTCTCAGATCAAGTTCTTCCCTTCTGCTGAAGGTAAAGTCCCCTCTCAGTGCTAAGGATTTCGAGCCCTTTCTACTTTCTACAATACTCTGCTTCAACTATCTACTACTGTCTTCTTTCCCCAATCTCTACTCTCTCCCTAAGATCTTCCTCCCAAGCCTACAATGAGCTCAGGACTGCATTAATTAATGAATTAAATGTACCAAGAGTTCTAGAATGGTGGACACAGCACTGAACTAAAGCAAATTCTTGGGGTGCCTGTGTGGCTACCCGTTAAGCATCCGAACTTGGCTCAGGTCATGATCTCATGGTTCACTGGGCTCTGTGCCGACAGCCTAGTCTCCCGAGCTTGCTTCCAATTCTGCGTCTCCCCCTCTCTCTCTGCCCCTCCCTCGCTTGTGTGTGCTCTCTTTCTTGCTCAAAAATAAATTAAAAAAAAAAAAAGAAAATAAGCAAATTCTCCTTTCCTTCACAAATTTACAAAACTAATTTTCTATTTTTCATTTCCTATATTGTTCTCATCTCAATACTGTACCACCTTCTGCCCCACCATTTGATGAAATTGTTCTTACTAGGGCAATAATCTCCTCTAAATTGTCAAATGTAATAAAAATCTTTCATTGGTTATCTATTCCTCTGTAGTCCCATCCACTGTGAACATATCTCTTTGAAAATCTAGACCCCTACTCATAGGTTCTGCAATATTAGTACTTGTGATTTTCCTTTACCACTCCATTTGTCCTTATTCTTTTTTTAAACTTTTTTTAACATTTATTAATTTTTGAGAGACAGAGAATGGGCAGGGGAGGGCAGAGAGAGAAGGAGACACAGAACCCGAAGCAGGCTTCAGGGTCTGAGCTGTCAGACCAGAGTCGGACGCGGGGTTCAAACACACGAACTGCAAGATCATAACCTGAGTTGAAGTCGGTTGCTTAGCCGAGTGAGTCACCCAAGCGCCCCTCTACTTGTCCTTAATCTTAAAGAAGGCTTTTCTTAAGCCTTGACACAGAGAAAACATTAAATAAATCATCCAAGTACTTTGACCATATGCCTTCAATCTAAAGATGAAATAAAACTTGAAAACAAATTCTGCACTCTACTTAATAGGCTTAATGGTCAACAATTCTGAAACAATTTATGTATACTGGATAACTGAACCAATTAAGAAATAAACTGACATTGTAAGAAGACAGAGTTCTCATAGAAAAACTACAGAAGGCCAGGCAAGGAAGAGGCTTGTAGTGGTAGATTAAAATTAAAGGTATCATTAAGGGATGCCTGGTGGCTCAGCCCGTTAAGTATCCAACTCTTCATCTCAGCTCAGGTCATGAGCTCACGGTTCATGACTTCAAGCCCCACATTAGGCTCTGCACTGTTTGGGATTCTCTTTCTCTCTCTCTCTCTCTCTCTCTCTCTCTCTCTCTCCCCTCAAAAAAATAAACTTAAAAAGGTTCATTAAAAACTCATGATTTAAAAACACACAAAAAGCAACACACATACATATTTCCTTAGTCCACAGAGCTAAAAGGGCCATGACATAACCCCTGTCTTGCCCACTAGCAAAGAAAGAACACTTCTAGTCTCCAGATTTCCAAATATCCAGTACCTCCTGGGAGAGATGGTTAATTCCAAATTCAGGATAGGTGAGGGATAATGGAAGTCTGGGCCATCTTTTGCCAGAAGAAAAGGGCTAGTAAAATGATAGGAACCTCTCAAAACCAGAGCCTGCCTAAAACGGCCCTCATCTGCCAAAACTTAACAATTTGAGCACCAAAATGAATGATAGTAAATGAATAACAACTCACTGAACAAATAAACATCAATAATTCCATTTTGATATTTATTTATACTCTATAAATACTATATAAATGAATAAATGGAAAGAAAAGATAAAACCCTTTTTTCTACTAGAATACCAAATAATTAAAGTATAAAATCTGAAATGCTAAAGTACCATCAATTTACAACCATCAGTATAAATGATTCAGGTTAGAATCTTCAACAGATACTGTAACTACTGAGTGAAGGTCTGCTAAGGAATAAGATCGTTATCGAGTCTCAAAGTATCTGCCCATAGAGTAATCACTGTAAAGAGAAAATCGTAACTTTATAGGCGAAACCTGGCAGGTTTCCGAGAGATCCAAGTTCACTTCCCTAATAAAGAGACAAATTGCTATCACTGTGCCTTGAAACATGACACACTGAGGCCACAAAATCATTTATGTAGCATTTCTGCCACTTAACCTAAATTTAATTACGAAGAAAATCACGTTAAGCTCAAATTGAGAAACATCTTTAAAAAAAAAATGGCCTCTTACTCTCAAAGGCCAGTAACATGAGAAACAAACAAACATAAAAAGCTGAGAAACTGTTTCAGATTAAATGAGACTAAAGAGAAATGATACTGGGTAAAAAGAAATCCAACATGATACTGGGGGGAAAATTACTATCAAGCACGACTTGAAATATGGTCCGAGGATTGACTGCTACTTCTTAAACTTATATTGTTATCCAATGACAGGATAAGGAATTTACATGAGATGGTAAAACAAATAATGTTACTAAGCATATCACTTAATCAATCCAGCTGATTTTTCCTTAAACAATCTCCTGGCAAAGGACCTAGAACACAGATTTACATTCTAGGGCACATTCCTGATTTACAAACCAGGACTTTTGAATAGCACTACTATAAAGGACATTACTGGGATTAATAGGTAAAGTTTAATATGCACTGTACATTAACTACTCTGTGCCAATGTTAACTAGTATTTCTGAATTTGAAGTGCTACTTTTGTAATTTAAGAGAATAACCTTGTTCTTAGCAGATAAATGTGAATCCAATACATTTAACCATGCAGGATCTTCACTCCTTTTCTTCACTACTTTCTATTTCAGAGTGAATTTCAAGAGAAAGCCATATTCATCCTGGCTTACCAAAAGTTCATTTTAAGAGGAAATTCTCCTTATCATCAGCCACGGGCAGTCTTGACCTCTTGCTCTTTGAACATTTTCTTCACTTAGCTTCTGATCACAACTTTTTGACCTTTCTCTTACCTCAACAACTATTCCTTCTTAGAACCTCTACAGATTTCTTCCCATCTCTCTGTTCCTAAAACCCCAAATTCTCCTGGCCTGAGTCCTTCAATCAAGAGATCTCCTCTTTTCCAGCTTTCTACTATTCCCTGGTGATTTCATCTTATCATGACTTTAAATGTCCAATCTCTATTGACAATTCCTAAATTTAGATGCTGCCGAGACCTCCCCCCAGAGCTCAAATGTCACAAATCCAATTACCTACTTTACATCTCCTGCCTAGATGTCTAGGAGTCTTCTCAATCACAGAATGTTCAAGATCGAACAGTCACTCTTGTCTTCAAATGTAGCCCTCCTATCATACCCAAAACAGTCTTCCTTATCTCAGTTAACAGTAACTCAATCCTTCCAGGTGCTTAGGCCAATCTCAGGGTCCTGTTTGACTCCTTTCTCTCCCATCCAACATCAACAATCAAACCTCTCTGCTCTACCCCCAAAGTATAGGCAGAATCTAACCCCTTCTAATCATCCCAAGCAGTAGCCCGGTCTAAGTGTCCACCATTTCTTGCCTGGGTTATCACAACAGCCCCCATACTTCCACGCTGCTCCCCTACAGCCTCAAAGACCTTTTTAAAGGTGTGACATAATTGTACTCCTCTTCTCACTACACTCCATCAGCTTCCTATCTCATTCAGAATAAAAGCTAAAGAGCCTATGGGCTTAACACAATTAAATTCCTCTTCTACCCTGCTGCTTACCTTGTGACCTTGTCTTTCACTCTGTATCATTTGTTTCCTTGGAAACATCAGGCATAATACCACTCCAATGACCAGAATACTCCACCCTGCCTCCCACCCTCATCTCCATACAATTCACTTTCTTAGGCCCTTCAGGTCTTTACTCAAGCCTCATCTTCTCAATAAAGTTTTGTTCCAACTCTGCTCTTTAGAAACCACACTCCTACCCCTGGCCGTGAACTCCATTATTTTCCTTCCCTTTTTACCATAATAGTTATTATTTGGCATATTACACTGTTGGTTTATTCATTGTCTTTCTACCCAATGAGAACACAAGCTCCGTACCACTCCACAGAATGTGCCCAAAAATGTTAAAATGATTTGATTCTGAGACACAAGAACAGGTCATAAAGCAGTTACAGATGATCAAAGGCACTAAAATAATTTCCCTATCTATGGAGGGCTAAAAAATTATCTCCTCTCACTAAAAAATTATAAACAGGAGAAAAACTTATAAAAAGGAGATACAAAAATTCTCTCTTCACTCCTCTCGTTTTATTGAAAATGACTGTTATAGAGAAGTGTATGCTGTGTGTGCGTGAACACACACAAGCACATGCGTGCCTGTGCACACACAAGGTACCTCTCTATAGCTCTAAGTTAGGGAAAAATCACAAAGATGCAATAGGGAAAAGGCAAAAAAGAAAGAAAAAAGAAAAGTCACCAAAGTGTTTTTCAAATTAGATAACTTTTTCTTGAAAAACCTCTTACATAGGCAAATATAATGAATTGGTTAAGCTACTTACACTATAATCACTGTGTCTTTGTTGAACTTTTTCTCTTGAACTGTATTGGAGCAATTTGGAGACACGATATCTTCACTATCAGAAGACAAATCAATATACTGTATTCCTCTTTGATTCTTGAAATATGATATACTAGCTTTTCTTTCATTTTCTGTAGTTTCTGGAACACTAGAATCTTCTGCAAAAGAAAAAAAAGAAGAAAAGCATTTTGAGCAACTTGAAAATGAAACAAATTTGTTTTTGATAATTACAATTCTGTACTAAAAATCTGTAACTCTGCTCACTGTTTACATTCTAAAACCAAAAATTTCTACAATTTCTAACTTTTATTATTTTTTAACGTTTTATTTTACTTTGAGAGGGAGAGAAAGAGAGCAAGAGCCGGGGGAGCAGAGAGAGAGCCAAAGAATCCCAAGTAAGCTCTGCGCCATCAGTGCAGAGTCCGATGCAGGGCTTGTTCTCAGGAACTGAACCCTGAGATCATGATGACCTGAGCTGAAATCAAGAGTCGGATGCTCAACCAGCTGAGCCACCCAGGTTCCCCTCTACAAGTTTTTAAAGAAATAATGAATAGTCAACCAAGGCTGATGTTAAATGACTTCCCATTCCACAGGTTAATTTACTTTCAAGACCGTAGTGGAAACTGCAAAAAAGAGGTTTGTGCTTTACAGTCTCATCTTTTTCTCCCTGTGCTTTTACTTCCTAGTACCCAGTTCTTGCCTATATAACCACAGACACGACAGCCTACAAGACTTGTATTTCCATCCTGTCTCTTAGTCAAGTTATGTAATCACTCCAAACCTCAGTGTCCTTACCTGTAGAGATGCTAATAATCACAGGGCTAATATGAACATAAAATCAGTAAATATAATTAAGCATTTAGTTTAGTCGTTGGCATACAGCTTGTATTCTATAAACATTACTTCTTACACAAATGTTGGTTGAATTATGGCCCCTTCAAAATTCTTATATTTAAGTTGCAAACCCCAGTACCACAGAATGTAACATATTTGGAGATAGGGTCGTCAATTAAAATGAGGCTGTCTGGGTGGGGGGCCTAATTCAGTATGACTGATGTCTTATAAAAGAAAGACACAAAAGATGTAGGCATGAAGGGAAGGCCACCTGAGAACAGAGTGAGAAGGCGGTCATTTGCAAGCCATGGCCAAAGTCCTTAGAAGAAACCAAACCTGACAACAACCTTGATCCTGGGGTTACAGCCCCTAGATGTGTAACAAAATGAACGTGTGTTGGCTAAGCCACCCAGTACGGTAATTTGTTATGGCACTCCTCACAAGCTAAAAATAGTTGGCATACTCCAACAGGTGAGGAAAATATTTTACCAAGGTCTTTTCAATAGTGGAGTTCCAAAATTATTCTCTCTTCTCCCAACAAAACCACCATTCATTCTCCCTTACATATTTGAGAAGAAAAAGATCAGATTTAAGGAATTCATATTAAAGTAGTCAATGCCTTTGGTCTATTGAATAGATTTTAAAAAGCAGTGACCAGATGCGTCCTTAGTTCAAAGATAGCCAATTTAAAAAGCAATCACTGCCATTAGCTACTTTCTGGGTCAGTATCAAGTCCTCAAGTAAGGCATAAACATTTTTAATTATCACAATAATCCTGAGGGCATACACTATATTACCATTTTATAGATAAACTAGGTATAGAGAAAACAATTTGCCCAAAGTCACAGAGAAGTAGCAAATCTGAAATCCATGCCTAAAGGTCCAAATCCTTATACTCTTAACACTCAAGCTATCCCCAATACCTGTCACAAAACGACAGCAATCATTATAATGAAGCTCATGAGTCCTATCTGTAGACAGCATTAACCAAGGCCTACACACTACCATTCACCTGTAGGGCACTAAAACAAATCTCTTACTTAGTACAATGAAGTCCTATCAACACTACTGATAAGGAAATTACATTTTTTCTAAAAGAACAATTTTATAAATGTTGAGTGAAGAACCTGGATGAAGAACTCTGCACTGCAACAAATTACAGTTATATTAATCATATACATATGCCATTAACATGAAGACTCTTACAAATTCTGATAATTACGTTAATAATGGTTATAGCCCAACTCCTTTAAAATAAGTATAAGCATACTGCGGACTCTGCTTTTACAAAGTGTTCCTGATACATCACAAATCATACATAAAATTAAAAACTAGATGTTTACTGTATCAAAAATCTGACCTAATGCCAATGTACACCAGCTAAATGTATCAACCAGTGGCCTCTTTCAAAAGGCTAAGGCAAAATGATTTGGATTGTCTGCTTTTTTTCAAACTCTCTTTATTCAAAATGAATAATAATCTTTCCAAAATTAGGCACTTAAATGCCTAAATGTCTGTGGGGGCAGGGCTATATTAATGAGTATGAGGAGAACTAGAGTTTCTTGAACTTGATTACATACTCATCTCTGATTTCCTCTCCTTATTTTACACACATTATAAAACAAAGTGTACAACGAAGACACGCCGACGCTCAGGGGCGCCTGGGTGGCTCGGCTGGTGAAGCGTCCCGCTCTTGACCTCAGCTCAGGTCACAGCTCACGGCTGTGGGATGGAGCCCTGTGTTGGGCTCTGCATGTGGCATGCAGGCTACTTGGGACTCTCTTTTTCTCCTCTCTCTCCTCCTCTCTCTGTCTCTCCCCTGCTCTAGCACAGGCATGCATTCTCTCTCTCAAAATGAATAAACATTAAAAAAACAAACAAACCACACTAATGCATATGCTTACTAATGCTTAATGAGACAGAAAAAAATAAAGAAGTCTGGCTTACTTTCTATCATGGATTCAATTATTTAGAGCTTTTAGTGGTTATGTAATATAGATCATCAAAATACATACATCATGTACTGTGTATACAATGTATATTGTATAGAATATATATTATACATACACTATACCTACATATAAAAATATACATTAAACATATGCCCTGAATCAAGCCACATCCCCACAGGCCAACTAGTAAGTGACTAAGGGAAGAGGTAGTTTGGGGGGCGCCTGGGTGGCTCAGTCAGTTGAGCGTGACTTCAGCTCAGGTCATGATCTTCCTTGTGGGTTCGAGCCCCGTGTCTTAGAATTCTGTGTCTCCCTCTCTCTGCCCCTCCCCTGATCACACTCTGTCTCTCTCTCAAAATAAACGTTAAAAAAATTTTTTTTTAAAAAGAAGAGGTGGTTTGATAATATGGAGGATAAGGTAAGGTTATAATACAATAGCATTTCTCAAACTCAGAACTCCTTTTGCACTCTTAAAAATTGAGGACCCTAAGAGCTGTTACTCATGTTGGTTACATCTAAGATACTACCGTATTAGAAAACAGAAACTGAGAAACCTTATTAAACTGTTTACATACTTATTAACAACTATTATTATGAAAACTATATCCCCTCATGCCACTCCTCCCCCACAAATTTAGTAAGAGTGGCACTGTTTTACATTTGTAAAACCTCTGGTTTAACAGAAGACAGCGAGATTCTATCTGCTTCTGCAATTCATCTATTGTAGTATACTGTTTTTATTTAGGTTTATGAAGAAAACCATGTCTCACACGGTAATATAGTTAGGAAGGGTATTTTCATAGCTTTTTTACAATACTGTGGATATTCTTTGATACTAAACCCAAATCTGACAGGTGGTAGTTTTTTAAAGGCCAACTGCAATGTGGAATCTGAAACCATATGAATAAACTCTTGCATTCTATTACATTAAAAGTCACTGGTCTTTCTTGTACTCTAACGTGTTAGTTTGTAACACTGTGTGCTTTGGTCATTTGAAAAATACCAGATCTTCCAAATGGTGACACATTTTATGATATTTTATCAAAAAATTAGACTCATTAATATCATCACTGATCTTGAAATATCTGGAGATTGTCAGGCCCACAGCAAAGGCTGGGTCACGTTTTGTTTCACAAAGTATTAAAAAGACACCCACTGTTGCGGCACCTGGGTGGCTCAGTTGCTCAGGTCTTGATCTCATGGTTAGCCTGCTTCAGAACTTCTGTCCCCCCTCTTCCTCTGTCCCCCCTCCCCACTCACACTTGCACACTCTTTCTCAAAAATAAATAAAACATTAAAAAAAACACCTATTGCTAGGCTGAGATTTACCAAAACCAACAATTTTTACCACTTTATCAAAAACATTTTATTTATTTTGTGGGGAGAGTCAGAGAGAGAGAGGGAAACCCAGAACTCAAAGTGGACTCCAGGCTCTGTGCTGTCGGCACAAAGCTGGATGCAGGGCCTGAACTCCTAAACTGTAAGCTAACGACGAGCCAACGTCTGATGCTTAACCAACTGAGCCACCCAAGTGCCCCCATCCAAAACATTCTTAAGTGAAACTGACGGTTAAAAAGTTTTACGAATACGGTACTATTACAACAGTTTGGAGTCTCTGGGCGGTGACTTATGCTAAGGCACCAGCAGGTCTTACCTACCACTGCTTTTGTACCATCAGTACAAATACCAACTGAGTAAAAAGGCAAGTAGGATCTTATTGTTATGAAAGTAGTTTGCCCTTAGGGATCCTAAAGGTTCACATACCACACTCTGAAAACAGATGGGATGGACTAAGGGCTTATTTATATAAAAATATCAACTTTCCAATACAGTGAATACTTTAGAATTAGAATAGCGCTTAATGCTTAGATTTGTTTGTTTGAACTATTTCTGGAAGTAAGCAAGAGCAAAAAGAGCCAAGAGGCAATGGCCAAACCTTGATGCAATGATGCTTTCTGACCTAAGGCAAATAAGCACTTTAAAACAGCAGCACATAAGAGACAGGAAACAGAAAAATACAAATGAAAGAATGGTAAAGCATAGAAATAATTATGAAGGCATCAGCTACTATTAAGATCTGACATGTGCTGACTGCCTTCTGTGTAAAAGTGTTATGCCCAGATTTTAATATCATCCCCAAAAACCAGAGAGTGCCAGGGAGACTGAGTCATGCATGCAAAAGCAAAGGGTTTTATTACGGGTTTAGGCTGGCTGGGCCTAAACTCGGTCTCACAGACTTCACCAGTGCAGTGGATCTATGCTGAGAGCCCCGAACAAGGGCTGAGCAGGGTTCTTCTGGGGTTTGGGAAGGGGGAGTTACAAGAAATTGTAACACAGGTACAGTGATCCAATCATTATTGCACAATATTATTGACAGCAGGTTTAACCATTCACATTGTCTAGAGCGTTCGTTACTTTTGGCAGGATCCAATTACAACATTTAGAGTACCTTTAAAATCAACCAATTACAGGGCGAGCCTAGGGTCTTGTTTGGCGACTATCGGGTTAACTTTAACATTAGGTAACAGGGTCCTATCTAAAGTTCCCCTGTGCAGGCCTTATCCTTAGGAATGTGGGGAGTGGCAGCTGGCCTTCCCTGATTGGGTGTTGTGAAGGTGGTCTCTCTTGCTCTAGGCAATGTGTAATTGCCTGTTAGTTTCGGGGAACTGAAACCTAGGCCTTCTAGATCAGAGGGGAAACTTAAAGCCTCTGTCATGGTGTCTGTTTGGTTTAGACCTGTGTCCTTACAAAAGGTACTGTTCCAGGAGGTAGAGACTAGTAAGGAAAAAAAAAGGCAAGTTATCGTCCAACTTGCCCCAAAGAAATGAATAATAGGAACTAAGTAGTCATGTATACAAATAACTTATGAAATATAATTCATGCCATGAGAGGAAAAAACAAAATGCTACAGGAACATGAGGGAAAACTGCCTACCCTTTCATACCGTGTCTTAGAGATTTCAGCCGTGTCTTAGAGAGAGAAGATGGTATATCTGGGCACCTGGGTGGCTCAGTTGGGTAAGTGTTCGGCTTCTGATTTCAGCTCCTGTCATGATCTCATGGTTCATGAGATCGAGCCCCAGAGGAGAGCTGCACCGGGCTCCATGCTGACGGTGCAGAGCCTGCTTGGGACTCTGTCTCTCTCTGCCCCGCCCTGCTCTCTCTCTCAAAATAAATAACCATTAAAAAAAAAAAAGATATTTTCTCATTACCAAAAGGCAAGGGTAATGAGAGGGTACATCATGAGCATATGCAAGACTCCACAGTTCCAGGAAGTTTTTCCAAACCAAATTCCCCATTAGTGGAATGCACAACAGAAGGCAATCTTATATTCCAAAATTTTCCAGTTTGTCTGTACCCATTCTCATATCTAAGTCTACCATTTAAAAAAAAAAAAAGGACCTATTTAAGCCTGACACTAGTTTCAGCTTTCTAAAAGGCCCAAGATAAAGGACCACTCAAAAACAAAAATCACTACTAAGAGATTATGAGTTGACACTAAAGTAGTCTAAATTAATTTGATAATCCATATATAAAAGTTATCTCCAGAAGTAGAATGAAAACACATAAACCTTTGTATCTGTCCTAAAGAGTCACAAAACTGTGCCATTTATGATATTCTAATTGTGTTGCTCTACATGGTTCAATTCTCTAACATGGCAACTAACTTTGAATACCAAGTAAAACACATCGATGATTTACCTTTTTAAAAGGTAACCAAAATAATAGTAAAATCTGGGCAGCCTTAATTTGAATGTCATTGTAGAAAGAGAAATACCTTTACCATCTTCTAAAAGTTGTATCAAATTATTTCTCTGATGAAAACTCTATAAAAAGACAAAGAATATACTGAATACAAGATTGAAGAATAGTTTCTAATACATCACTCTTAAGATTATATGAGAAAGAAGCATCTCAGGTTTAAGCCAAATGATAAATATAAAAAAATGTAAAGAAAAAGAAAACTACGCTATTATTGCTGGACAAAGTATGTGTTAAAACTTGAGATACTTTTTAATAACAGAAGTTACATCTACAAGAGAAATATAACGGACATATATCTTAACTGCATATTAATAACGAGATATAAACACTGCAGGATATAGAAGGCAAAAAGTCAAGAGAAACAAATATGAGGCTGTTTAAGCTCTTCATAGCACAAACATAATTAAGACATAGAATAGTACTTTTCAAACACTTTTGATTAGGATCCACTGTAAGAGACACATTTTAAGACTTTTTTCCCCCCAATGTTTATTTTTAAGAGAGCGAGCAAGAGCGAGAGAGAGCGAGCACAAGTCGGGGAGGGGCAGAGAGAGAAGGAGACAGAATCCAAAGCAGGCTCCAGGCTCAGAGCTGTCAGCAGAGCCTGCTGTCTGGCTCTAACCCAAAACCCATGAGATCATGACCTAAGCTGAAGTCAAATGTTTAATCGATTGAGTCACCCAGGTGCCCCATTTATCAAACACATATAACTCAAATAAAAATTTCAGAGGCTTTCTAGTAAGCGATACTTTGATAATTTTCTATTTCTTCTACTCCATTAAAAACTGGTTGTATATAGTCAGGATCCAAGAAATTGACTTTATGACACAATGTAATCCACAGTTTAAAAAAAATTATATATATAAAATTCATCAATTATTTGGTATATAATTAAAACTATCACTTAGATTATGTCATCTTTTCAATTAATCTTAGAACTTTTATAGAAAGTAATGGTATATTAGGTCACAAAGAAAACTGCAGTAAATTAGCCAAAGTAGAAATACTGTAGACCACATTCTCTGGTCATAAAACAAAATTAGAAGTCAATGTTAACAAAAATATGAAGCAAAATTTCAGCTACTTGAAAATTTAAAAAAGTAAAAAAGCCATGGACTTTTAGGTCAAAGAAGAAGAAAAAACAAAAACACTTCAAAATCTATCATACCATCTTATATATATCTTAAAACCACAAGAATAAGATAATGTTATAAACAAATATAAAATTAGGGAAATTGATTAATGACCCATAGGATACAAATATAGCTGGGAATTTAGACTATAATGATATTTCATATATAAGGTTTATCAGTAAATGGTTCTGGGACAACAAACTAGTAAATGACAAATAATGAGCAAAGGAGAAAACTGTATCACCCATTCTTTAGTTTTGATAACAAAATACATTTCAGATGATATTTAAGATTAAAACAGAAGTCACCACAAAACCCAACTCATATCCATTAGTTTGGCTATCAACCTGATTCAAATTCATTAGTTTGGCTATCAAAACAAAAAACAAAACAACACAAGAGAGAAGTAACAGGTAATAGCAAGGATGTGGAGAAACTGGGACTGCTGTGCACTGCTGGTGGGAAAATAAAATGGTTCAAGCATAAATGGAAAACGTGACGGCTTCTTATATGATCTATCAATTCCATTTCTGGGTATATACCCTAAAGAACTGAAAGCAGAGTCCCTAAGAAAGATTTGTACACCCATTTCACAGCAGCATTAGTTACAATAACTCAAAAGCAGAAGCAACCCAAGTGTCCATCCACAAGTAAATGGATAAGCAATATGTAGTATATATACACAATAGGATATTTTTCAGCCTTAAAAAGGAAATTCTGATACATGCTATATAACACGTGTGAACCCTAGACATTATACAAAAGGAAGGAAATCAGCCAGTCACAAAATAACAAATCCTGTATAATTCAGGATTGTGAGGTATATAGAGAAGTCAAATTCAGAGACAGAAAGTACAAGGGTGGTTGCCACAAGCTGGGGATAGGAGGGGAATGTTTAATAGGAGGGAAGAGTTTAATCGGGAGAGTTTCATTTCTGCAAGATGAAGGGTTCTGAAGATAACTGAACAATAATGTGAATGTACCTAACACTACTGTGACCTGTATACTTAATAGCAAAAATGGTAAATTTTATGTTTATGTATATTTACTACAGTTAAAATTAAAAACACAGATATGCTAGAAGAAAATAAAGATGAAAATATTTATACTGTGATAGTAAGAAATGCCTGTCTGATCAGATGCCATCAAAGAAATGTACAAACTGACCACATGAAAATGTAAAATTTCTTTACGGCAAACAACAAGAAATCAAAAGAACAAGAAATTTAAAATCATTTATCAGAAAAAGAGAAAAAGGAACACAGAAAAAAACTCCAAATGGCTAATATGTGAATGAAAACATACTTAACCTTAAAAGTAAAGAATAAAAATAAAGCAATTTGATTGCCTGTTAAAGATTAAAAAGGTTTGCAATATTTTGAAAAAGCAGATATCTAAAAACCAAACTGTAGTCTGGTGCAAACTGGTAAAACTTTGTAGGGTAACTTGGTGACTATTAAAACATTATTAATATTCACTCTTCTGACAATTCCATTTCCAAGATTTTTTCTACAGAATGTACACAAACTAAGATATCTGTGTAAAAGGATGGTCACTGTAGCATTCTTTTGATTGCAAAAAAAAGAAGAAGAAGAAGAAAGAAAAAACACCCAACCAATGTCCATTAATAGGAAACTACATGAATTATAGTACACCTATAGAAGACATTCTGTAGTCATTAAAAAATTAAGATATAGCATAAATATAATATACATTGTATATATAATAAAAACAAAAACCTGGAATATATACAGGCAGGGAAAAAATGTGAAAGAAAAAACACCAAAACTAAAAGATTAAAGAAGCTTCTTCATTACACAATATTGCATCTTTTCAAATATACTTTATTTTGAAGAAAACAATAGCTAAGCCTGGAGTAAAATGGAAAGACAGATGAAAGCATACACTTAAAATGTACTTAAGATTTTTACTTAAGTAGAAGTACTCATTGTACTTTGTTCTATTAGAACAAAGCCTTTTGGCACTAAGCCTTTTACAAAGTAAGGCTTTTCAACACTTGCAGACATTTAGAAACCAGAGTAACTATCCAAAGATAGAGATGATTGACATGTTGGCGACACACACCTAAAAGCCTTAGTATCACCCAATGGTTACAAAATCATGATGCTAAAATGCATTCAGCTCCCTTATTCAAAAGATCATAGCCGTTTTACAGTTTGCAAAGACTTCAGAGAATGTCTAAGCAAAGGAAGTATAGTTCAAAAATGCTGATGTCTTGGGGCACCTAAATGGCTCAGCTGGTTAAGCATCTGACTCTTGATTTCTGCTCAGGTCATGATCTCACCATTTGTGAGATGGGAGCCCTGCTTACGGCACTGTGCTGACAGCGCGGAGCCCACCTGGGATTCTCTCTCCCTCTCTCTGCCTCTCCCCTCCTCACCTGCTCGCTCTCTCTCTCAAAATAAACAAACATTAAAAAAAAAACCAAAAAATTTTTTAAATGCTGATGTCTTACCTAAGGTCACACACAAGGTACGGCATAGCAGTGCTCTCTGGAAATCTCTCTAATTAACTGGAATATTTTCAAATTTTTTCTCTCACTTATTAACAACAGTTACTTTCAACATGACAACCACATTGAAACGGCAGTTATTTTAGGACACTGAATCTATTTCACTAAGAAATTAATCACGCTTATACTAAAACTTACCTCCATTCCAACCTCAAAATAATCAACTGACCCATTCATTTTCAATCATTTTCCCTCCAGGTAAAATGTGTCTCTATTTCTGTGCAACATTAAACAGTCTAGCTGTGCTCCTGTTCCTGTACCTAGATGCCTGTCTTCAGATACCTCCCTGCTCCATCCCCTTCCTCTCCACTAGCTTCTTCCCCTTGACCAACGAATATCTCAAGCCAACAATCCTGAAACATCTTTTAACACTGCCTTCCTGTCAGGTTGTTTCTCTCCCTTCTTGAAAGACTACTCTTCCCTTGCTTATCTTTCTACTGAAAGGGTTAAAAGTCTGTAAAAGGTCAACAGCAACATTTAATTTATAAGAAAAGTGGCCTCTGATCAGTTCCCATCCAATTTGACTTCTTTACAGTATTTGACATTGTTCACTATACATAAAACTGGAAACGTGCCTTTCTTTAGCTTTCAAGGTACTATTGTTTTCTATGATATTCTAGTTATCCTTTACACCTTCACTGGTTTGCCTTCATTTGTCCATCGTTAAATGTTTTTTTACTATACATCATGCTTGGGGACATTTTTTGTTAACTGCTACAGTGATAACCCCCAAAGTTGATTTCTCAGGTTCCAACCATCTCTGAGCTACAAACTCTAATGCTCAATTCTCTACTAGACCTTGCTTCTGAAATAGGAGAACTGAAACTCATCATGTCTTAGTATCTTTCTCCTAAACGCACTGCCCAATTCAGTAGAATGTGCTAATCACCCAGGTGTTTAAGCAAGAAACATCTGAGTTATCTTTAAACTCTCCACATTTATTTCAAAACAAATTTTTACATTTATTTAATTATCTGGAGAGAAGAGAGGGAATCCCAAGCAGTCTCCGCACTGTCAGCACAGAACCCAATATAGGGCTCAAACTCACAGATCTTGAGATCAAGAGTTAGACACTTAACCGACTGAGTCACCCAGGTGCCAGTAAACTCTCCACATTTCACTCCAAATACCATCAAATACTGAAATATAAAACTTCCCTAAAATGCCTCCTCTCTCCTACTATCATTTTCCCATATTTAGGCTTCAATTCACTCACTAGCTATATCAATGGTCTTCCCATACTGAAATGCCCTATAGTGTATACCAAAAAAAAGTCCATCCTTCCTGGCACAGCATAAAAAGGCCCCTATGACCCAGCAATCTGCATTTCTAACTTTTCAGCTTCATCCTTACAGCCCTAAACCTCCTCTTCCACAGATTACCCCCTCATTCCCATCCAGAGACATACCACTCTTCAAAGCAATCTATGTTTTCACCTCTTGTTCACCAAATAAAGACTGATTCATTATTTAGGGTCCACTCAAAGTAATCTCTCTGTGACTTTTCCTGATCCTCCGCAGGAAGAATGGATAAGAATTTTTGAATTGGATCGCGATCCTATACTGTTTAACATCTTCCCCTATGAGTTATTACATTATACCATTTTAACTATATATGTTTCAATTTACTTTCCTCCTCATGCTTCTGGAAGATCAAGCTTTGCTCATATTTTTATTCTTTATGCATAAAATATAATAAGCTCTTTCCTCTCTCATCTGCCATTATTTTATTCCCTCGAAACCCACTGTGGTTTCAAAAAGGTCAAAGAAAAAAAGAAATAATGTGTAAATAATAACCATTAATAACTCTGGATACCATGAGAGCAAAATAAACTTGGGAGGGAGAGGTGCCCACACAAGTTAAGTGTATGTCATCTCATATCCAAAGGCTGGATTGTGTCCTGTATCAAAAGCAAAGTTTCAAGTAACCATGGCTGAAGTATGCCTTACAGCTATGGGGTTGTTTCAAGATCATAAAGAGGAGGAAGGATATTTTCAAATATTTGTAAAATTACTAGCTTCACCCCACTCAATATCCAACACTCCTTTCTTCAACACATATTTACTAAGAGCCTACTATACATCAGTCATTACTCTGAGCAATGGTGAACAAGTAAACAGGACAAAGTCTCTCTGCGTGCATGGATCATAACTTCTAACAAGGGAGACACAAATGTATAGTCCCGTGTTAGGTGGTAACGAATACTATATAGAAAAATAGAGCCGAGTACAGCTGCGGGGGCGGGATGGGAGTTGCTACTTCAAAGAGAGTGATCAGGGAAAGGCGTTTTAAAGACAGTAAACCTATAGGCAAGCCCAAAGTCATATGCAAATATCAGCAGGAAGAGTCTTGGAGGCAGAAGAAAGTGCAAACAGGAAGAAGGAAAGATTGCGCTGTGCTAGCGCTATTTTAAAAAAGGCATGGCTGTGACAGTAACTCAGCGGTAGGAAATAAAATCTTAACTCAGTTTGGTAAAATTAACAGTTAGCTAAAAGAGTCTTCACAGGTAATTTTTACAATTTCCATCCTATTTAAGAAATTAGATGACTTAGACCTGACTTAGACCCTAATACCCCACTGTATATAAGCAAATATAGCATTATCAGCGATGGTAGAATAAGAAGTTTCATACGGTGATAAGGGAAGTAAAGTCAAAATCCATATCCCAACCAATGATTCCTTAATCTTCATTATCTAGTTAGGATTCTAAATGAGCTTCAATATCGTGTCCTCTACTCAGGCCCAAACTCCAACGCTCAGTTTAGCATTCCCCACCCCATGCTAAGTTGCCTCAGGCCTTGTCCAACAGGCTGCACTGGGGGCAGGACATTTCACTCTTATCTGAATTTTTAAAGGCATGCCCAGTGGCTGAGGATGGGTATCTTATACCTATTCTGATGCACAAAACTACCATTTTCTTTTCAATAACCTAAACTAAAATTATGAATCTCATTCCTCCCACACATTTGGTTGTAAAACTTGCCCTTTCTTTCTTTGAAGTATTTCGTATCTCTTCCATCTCTCTTTCTTCTGTAATCAAGTTTGGATCAAAAGAGCTTCCTAAATGAATTCTCATCCTTAAAAAAAAGCACAATACTCAAAACTGCTACACTGACTTTTTTGACAAAACAACTTACTTTCGTCATTTTACCCTTCCGAGAAAGCTTTAATGATCCCTAATAACTACCATGTAAAACTGAAACCTAACTTTTGTCTTTAAGATTCATCCAAATTCACAATACCATTCCTTACCATTCTCAGGACAAACTTACTTTTTACATTTCCCAATGTCATGAAAACTAATCATGTGATTTGTAAAGGCAATTTCAGTTTATAAGTTTACATATAAGGGAAAAAAAATCCCAATAAGGTGATTAAAATCTCCTTAAACTGAAAGAAAGAGTAGACCAGCATCTTCTGGTTAGAAGAGACAATTAAGACTTTCACATTACTAATATTGATAAAACATTCCACTGAGCTCCAGTTTGCAAAGTGCTTTTTATTCTAGGGATGAAAAACCTGTTAATCTCAAATTTTAAGTAATTTGTCTAAGGTCCCATTTAACTAAAATGAAGCAGCCGAGTCTTCTAACAACTCACAATCCCGTGCCTACACACTGGGCATCCCAGCCCTCTCTAACTACACAAGAAAGAGACTAATACACGTATTGTTAAAATATTAAAACACCTGAATGTTTACATATTAACTACAGCATGTTATGCAAAGTAAATATCATCTGAAAGAATGCACACAAGGACGTCACTCCTGAGCTTCAGTGGTTCCCCACAGAATCTGGAAGAGTTCAGAACCTTTATACAAACAAAGCCTTTCAAAATTTGACTCCTCATTACCACATAATTCAACTGACCAAATCATTTCACCATGTTCCAATTATACGCAAGTATTCTTTTTTTTTAATATTTTTTAAACTTTTTTTTAAATGTTTTATTTATTTTTGATACAGAGAGAGAGAGAGAGAGAGAGAGAGAGAGAGCGAGCATGAGAGGGGGAGGGGCAGAGAGAGAAGGAGACACAGAATCGGAAGCAGGCTCCAGGCTCTGAGCTAGCTGTCAGCACAGAGCCTGACGCGGGGCTCGAACCCACGAACGTGAGATCTGACCTGAGCCGAAGCTGGAGGCTTAACCGACTGAGCCACCCAGGGGCCCCAATATACGCAAGTATTCTGAGATGGGATTTGAATGGTAACTTGTAGGGAGTCTACCACCACTGCTGATTAAACAGAAGACTAGCAAACAAATTAAGATACCAACAATGACAACACATGTATTACCAATCGTGTCAGGGCCAGGATTTAGCTTGCTTGGATTTGAGTTCCAGTTCTATCAACTTCCTAACAGTTTAACTTCTTAGGGTCTTATTTCGACAAAACGTGGATAAAATCTTGCAGGACTGCTGTGCAAATTAAATGAGAGACTACGTAGCATTCAGTTTTATGCCTAAAACATAAGAGTCCAAATATACCAAATACACTCTAATTGTTTAAAAAAAATTTTTTTTATGTCTTTTATTTATTTTTCAGAGACAGAGACAGTGCGAGCAGAAGAGGGTCAGAGAGAGCGGGAGACACAAAATCTGAAGCAGGCTCCAGGCTCTGAGCTAGCTGTCAGCAGAGCCTGACGTGGGGCTCGAACCCATGAACCGTGAGATCATGACCTGAGCCAAAGCCGGATGCCTAACCGATTGAGCCACCCAGGCACCCCTATACTCTAATTGTTAATTGTTCAAAGAACTTAGATTAAAATGGAAATGCTAATTTTTGGCTTGTCTCTCTGTTATTATCTGTGACAAACAGCTTAAGAGGTTAAAAATGGTCCATTCTCCTTGAAGAATACCAATTATCCATTTGCACCTTGGGGAATCTCCAGAAGTCCAGTGGTGGCAAAATCTGAATGGGACCTGCTCCTCATTTGTTGAGGTGGTCTTCACACACCTTGAGTAAAGTCTGGTTCATACTAAGTGAGCAATATTTTTTGGAAAAATACTGGAATTAATGTAAATACCAGGCCAAATAGCAGACTCAAAGTCTACATCATAGGACTGAATCACTCAGTTTCTCTTCCAGTAGCAACTATTCTGATCTAAGGATGACCTAAATTCAAATATTGACTTCTATCGTTGGGCCATATTCCAAGAACTCATACAAAACTGAAGAAGCTATGGATGCGCAGCTGATGGTACAAGGTACAATGGTGCCTATGGCAGCCCCAAAGCTGGATTTAAAAGGGCAAGGTGGAGAACCATGTATTAGTGTACACAACATCAAGAATACATATTACACTCTCTTCTGCTTTTCATCTCTTAAATACCTCTTGATGCTACATCAATTTGCAAAATTATAACTCACCTGTTTTTTCAGTTATATCTGAATCAGGTGTGCCTGCCCTGCTAGCCTCCCCTTCAGCATTCTCCTCTTCAGCACTAAGAGAAATTGGTGAAGAAGGGCCAGGCTGGGAGGGCTGAGGGGTTGCTTCGGGCACTTCCTCAATCTTACTCCTTTTCTCAAAGCGAAAACGGTCCAAGTTGAAAAGATTCATATTGGCAGAAACCACCACCACCCTGTGGAATTAAGAGCTTTAAATGAACTATCTGCAGGAAGAAAATAAAGAGAAAAAGAGGCCATGAGAACAAAATAAAATATACAAAGCCTTAGCAGTTCATTCCCAAGGCAATTAAGAGCACACAAACATGCCAGTGGCACAGGATGACTATTATGGCTGCGCCTCATTGTTAGGCCACAATGATCAGAAGCTGAACAGGGATATCTTTTTAAAAATTTCCATTTCTCTTTCTACTCCCCTTCCTCTCCCCCCTCCCCGCCCCGCCTTCCTCAAACCACACGCTGACCCTCGTGCAACCTCCTCTTACCCCAGCACGCGCAGGCACGTTCCCCACTCTAACCCCCCGGCGGGCCGCGCGCCCGCCCACAGCGAGAGGCTCCCTGCACTACGGAGCTCCCTGCCTCGAGAAAGGACGTGCCAGGGCCCGCGCCTCGAGACTGCGGGGACACAAAGGGGCCAAAGACGGGGAGCGGCGGAGGCCGTGCTGGCGGGCACCCGCCCGGAAGTTGACGCGGCGCGATCCCAGCTGAGAGGAAGCTGATAGGATCAAGAAAACACAGGGAGGGTTCAGAGGTGGAGAGTGCGCGGCGGCATCTCTTTTAATGATCACCCAGTCGCCCTCTCTATTTCTTTAGTACTTACAGTCTCGCAGGCTTCGATGCAATGTAACAAAGGTTGAAAGAAAAAATAATTCCCGGCGTGGGGGCGACGGTAGCCGAGCCGGGACCTTCCAAAGCAGCACGGAGAGCCCAAACGAGCGCGCGGTGATGACGCAACACGCAGCTCAGGCTTTTTTTCTTCCCCGGCAACGCGCGAGCGGAAGATGTCTAGGCGCGCGCTGTTGCCATGGTAATTCGTATCCGCCTCTGCGCTTGGGAAGCTCGTTTATGGCCTTTCTCCAGGTTAGCTAGAGAGTTATTAAATGAAACAATGATAAATTGGGCAATGGCAATAAATAACATAATAAATAATATAGTATTTTATACGTTATAATGTATAATATTTTGTATAATTTATACATATAATGTTAATGTTGTGCTAGATGTTTTATGTGAATAATAAACCCTTACATGAGGCTTCTTTACAAAATAAGGAAACTGAGGCCTGCAGATGTTAAATAGTAAGAAGTAAAAAGACGGGTATGTTGAACTTAGCATATGAACTGCCTCCCCGCTGCTGGCTGGATTGTTCTTAGAATGGAATATGACCATTCATATATGTTGACCGAAATACTACGTTAAGAATATTTGCCCTTTTTTGGTATAGCATTTGGCTAAACAGGCAATTTTCTGTGTTTTAATTTGATCCTCTGGTTGGCATTTCCCTTAAAAGAGATATTACTACAAAACATTATTCTGCCAAATACCCTGGTCGTTGTAATCTTAAATTGATATTCTACTTTATAAATCAGTGTTTTGAATTGTATAATTATAACATGAACCCACAGTTTTATCAAATGCAGGCACATTTATAAAATCAAGTGTATTGATCCATAAAATTCTGAATCAACCTTGAACAACTGAGATTTCATTATACCTAGTTTTGATATCCCAGGAAATGCATCAGCTTAGTGCATGCATGGTAACTGATGTGATCAAAGGATATATCAACTTATACATAGTAAATGATTTTTGGTGGTAAGAAATATTTGCTCTAAGATCTACTCTAGCAACTTCCAAATATGCAATACAGGATTATTAACCATAGGTCACTATTCAGTATATGTAATTTTTAAAAAGAATATTTGCTTTATATACAGACAGATCTAACACTGGAAATGGATTCCACAACTGAATGACTTTAGGCAAATTATATATAACTTCTTTAAGCCTTAGTTTCCTCATCTTTTCAATGTGATTGATGATACCATTGATTTCTTAAAGTAATTTTCTGCAACACAGTATTAACCCCTTGACATTTGTACAAGTGGGGCAAGAGTGAAAATTGAGACCCACACATCATCTGTCTCAATATTTAAACATAAATAAAGTTAACAAAATGTAAAAATAAAATATACTCTATTGCCCTATTTTGAGGCAAACGCGATAACCACTACACTACGGAAACGGCCTCTATTGCCCTATTTTGACAATAACCTGGAAAGTGAGGTTGAATTTAGAATTTCTGTTTTGGACAGAATGTGGATGATTCAAGGAGAACTGGTTGGCACATGTATCCTGCCTTCCCTGTATCGTGTCCTCCCGTTCAGTTTGATACCATTAGGAGCCTTGTGCTCATGCATATGGACACCCAGCTCAAATGCCCAACTTGAGTCCACCTAGTGTTGCCATATTTGTTTAAAAAAATAAAGGCCGTTTTGTTAAATTTGAATCTTAGATAAACAATACTTTTTAGTATAAGTATGCCCCATTAAATATTTGGAACTTGCTTATTCTAAAAACTTACTTGTTTGAAATTCAAATTTAACAAGATAACCTGTATTTTATTTGGCAAGCCTACTCCCGCCCCATTGCTTCAGCACCTCTTGGGTCTAAGGAGCGTTTCTGCTGCATGTTGGATCTAAGGATCTAGATTCTGGAAGCACTGTTGGCCCTCAGCAGGAAGGACCTGGGTAAAGGTCGCCAGCCCTCTTGGAGCTGTCTGAGCAGAGACTTCAGGGACCAGGTACTCAAAGGCATTGTTTAAAATTGAAGGCATAGGTTCTGAGAAACCTGTTTTTTTGGTCCCACAGATTCCTTGCTCCTCGGGGTTGGGTGTTGCAGGAAAAGAGCCAGAATTGAGTTCCATAAAACAGTAGGTCCAGTACAGGGACAACTCTTGCCCAAATCTTTTTTTTTTTTAAATATTTTAACATAAATTTATTTTTGAGAGACAGAATGTGAGTGGGGGAGGGGCAGAGAGAGAGAGGGAGACACAGAATCTGAAGCAGCCTCCAGGCTCTGAGCTGTCAGCAGAGAGCCTGATTCGGGGCTCAAGCCCATGAACTGTGAGATTATGACCTGAGCTGAAGTTGGATGCTTAACCAACTAAGCCACCCAGACACCCCACTCTTGCCTAATTCTAAGGGTGGAATTGTTCTATAGATTTCACTGACCTTGGAGAGTTGGAATTTTCCATGATAGGGATTTTGCTTGATTGTAGATCAAAAGGTTAAGGGAGTATATAAGAAAGTAACACACTCTGGATGGCTTACACAAGAGAAAAATTTTTTTCTCAAAAGCTCTGAAGGCTGGGAGTCTGATATCAAGGTGTTGGCAGAGTTTTCTTCTTCTGCTTCATGCCTCACTCCTTGGGCATTTTCCCACTGCGTTTTTACATAGTCTTCCCTCTGTACTTGGGAATAAGTTCATAATTTAATTAAATGACCCCATTTTAACTTAATTACATCTCTAATGAGCCAATGTCTAAGTGTAGTCACATTCTGAGATAATGGGAATTAGGATGTCAACATATAAATTTGGAGGGGGCACAATTAGCCCATAATGGGGGGCAAAAGAGTGCAAGAATTTCTATGTGAAGCTAAAATCTTTTAGAATTATAGTGAACTGGGTAATAATTTAACCCCAGTAATTGGAACTAAAAGACAGTTCTCTGATTTTTCTTCCTTTTAGCCCTAAATATGGTCATTCTCCAAAATTCAGTCCTTGGCATCCTGCTTGTCTCTGTTCTTTCCCAGAGTGGAGTGATTATAGTGGTAACTAAATATATTTGTCAAATTTTACTCAACTGTATACTTAAAACGGTTTAATCTTGGGGTGCCTCGGTGTCTCAGTTGGTTAAGCATCTGATTTCAGCTCAGGTTATGAGCTCATGGTTTGTGGGTTCTGTGCTGATGGCTCAAAGCCTGGAGCCTGCTTTGAACTCTGTGTCTCCCTCTCTCTGCCCCTCCCCTGCTCGCACTCTGTCTCTCTCTGTCTCTCTCTCAAAAATAAATAAACATTAAAAGAAAATTTTTTAAAGAAGGCTTAATCTTACTCCTTATAAGTTATTAACTCAACAAACAACACATTTTGTGAAAAGTGACTATCAACACTATTGATATGGAAGAAAATTTGAAAACCACCTCTCCCCCTGGAATGAAGAGGAAAAAGACAAAGAAGTGAAATCAATGAGATTTAAGTAAATAATAAACATGGAATTCAGAGGACCGAGAGGCAAACCTTGATAAATTATGAGTCAGATGCTCAACTGACTGAGCCACCCAGGTGCCTCCCCCCACCTTTTTTTTTTTCCAGAAAAAAAAATAGCTTACAAAAGGACAAAAAAATGTCAGTCAGAACTTATTCAATAAACTGCCAGAAGTTAATGATGAAACAACTACAAAGATAAGGAAGGAAAATACTATGGCTCAGTAATTGTTTAGATTATGTATATGCTATTCATTGATGGATAAAAAATATTCAAATTTTTAATTACTTGAATATATATCTTCTTTAAACTGTTCTTAAAGGTAAATGCAGCTGACAGGGTCAAAAATGAGAATTTCAAGAATGCAGAATTAATGGCGTAAAGTATTCTGTTGAGACTAAACACAGCTAGGACTTAATAATTAGGGTATATTTACCAACATTTTGTTGCATAACAACCACAAAATTTTAACACAACAATCTTGATTGGCTAATATGGTTCAAGTTCAGGCTACAATGCCTTTTTGCACATAATACATGCTCAATAAATATGTGTTGAGTGAATGAATGATATTAATAACTACATAAAATGCCTTAAGTATACAGATAACCACAAAGAAATGTTAAAATAAGCTGAGTATCTTCAAAATGTTACATGTCATGGAAGAACAACATAAATCAGAGGTGTTTTCTTATTAATTTTTTTCTTTTACTTTTTAATGTAAGCTCTGCCCCCAATGTGGGGCTTGAACTCAGAACCCTGAGATTAAGAGTCACATACTCTACCAACTGAGCCACACAGGCACCTTCTAAACCAGAGTTAAAAAAAAAAACAAAAAAACACCACAACTTAGGAAAGAGGTAATGTAACTCAAGAAGGGAAAGAAAGTAAAAAAAAAAAAAAATTACAAATATGGATTAAACTAGATGTGACACATTATGCTTACAGAAAATCGCAGGTGAAAAGAGAAAAAATAAAAAATAAAAGAAAGGTAAATAGATTTCAAGAAAAAATAAATACTGAAAATAAGCAAAGAAGATCCAACATAATTATAATAGGAATCGCTACAGAAGAAAACTAAAGCAAAGATGTAGAAGAAATAACTAAAAACTGTAATTCCAAAAGTATTTCCTGAAAATTACAAAGATTTGAAAACATATTAGAAGAGCACATCAATATCTGTGGGCATCAACCCATATGGCAAAAAGCAAGACATATTCTAGTAAAATTTAGACTTAAAAAAATTTTTTTTAATTCCTTAAACATTTAGACAAAACAAGCAAGTGACCTATAAGGGAAAGAAAATTATATTACCATCACAGTTTTAACAGCAAGTCATTATGCTGAAAGAAAATGGAACATTGTATCTAGGAAGCTCAAAGAAATAAAATCTCACAACAGTTTGTGAGATTGAGCCCTGCATCTGGGCACATCAGATTCTTCCAAGCATGGACCCTGCTCGGGACATATACAAATATATATAAATATGTGGAACTCTATATAATAGTTTATATGTATAAACTATTAACATCATGTAAGAACTCTATGAGTATTATTCTCCAGAGTATTCTTAAAAAATTTATTAAAGGATGAACTTCATAAAATATCTACAGTAACAATGACTAAAGGATAGATATTAAGCATTAGCTATATAGTTATTTGTAGAACAAAGACAATAAGAGGTTCAAAGGAAGAGTATCATCTGATGGTTATATCACCCATCATTGCACACCTCTAAATGAGAGAATGGTAGGAACAGATGAAAAAATTTTTTTAAATTTTTTAGTAACTGTATTGGAGTAAGTATATTAGTATTGTTATTCTAAGATGTTTGTATGTATCTTTTGTTATAAAGCAAATAAATAACTGTATTATTTCCCATTTCTTTGGAAGCCAGGACTCTCAAATAGAAGAAAGAAGTTGTAGATGTGATAGAAATTAGAGTGTAAATCCTAGAATGCAGAGGGACCTTTTTTTTTAATTTGGAAATATCCGTAGGAACTTATGAGGTTTGTTACACACACACACACACACGCACACACATACTTCTTGGGAAAAGGACAGATTCCATTCCAGGACAGAAAATATACAGGATGAGCCTGGAATAGCTTTCTATACCTTAAGCAAAAAAGTTACCTAAAACCAACATTTAAGAGATTCAGGAGCTAAATTTAAGGTTGCTACTATTGTCCAAAGATGGAGCAGTTTGAACTTCAATCAGATTAAAAATTGCAATTATTTGAAAGCCATCAAATATGTTTAAATCGATGAGTTCTTTTTGGTACTTTTTAAAGTAACTGGTTATCTGTGGAGAACAAAGGGAAAAAATAATCCATTATTATGAAAACTGACAAGTATAGGAAAAGAATCAAGATTTTATGTTGCCTTTACTCTGAAGGGTTCTGCTAGGTATTCAAGTAATGGATGAAAGAAAGTGTTTCTTTATGAAATTATTCCAACTAGTAAATGAGGGAGAAATGATAAAATTTGATCACTCAAGCAAGCCTAGGCCAAATTCCTAACCTACAAAATAGTAAGATATAGTAAAATGGGTATTTTATTTATTTTTTATTTAAACATATTTTAATGTTTATTTTTGAGAGAGAAACAGAGCGTGAATGGGGGAGGGGCAGAGAGAGAGGGAGACACAGAATCCAAAGACGGCTCCAGGCTCTGAGCTAGCTGTCAGCAAAGAGCCCCATGTGGGGCTCAAACTGCGAGATCATGACCTGAGCCAAACTCTGATGGTTAACCAACTGAGCTACCCAGGTGACCCTAGAATTCACAAATGCTTAGGAGACTGACTTTTTCCTATTGGATATTCTTTCCTGCTTTGTCAAAGATTAATTGACCATGTCGTTGTGGGTTCCTTTCTGGGTTTTTTTATTCTATTCCATTGATCTCTGTGTCTATTTTTGTACCAGTACAATACTGTCTTGATCAGTACAACTTTGTAAGATAACTTGAAGTCCAGAATTGTGGTTCTTCCAGCTTTGGTTTCCTTTTTCAAGATTGCTTTGGCTATTTGGGGTCTTAAAAATTTTTTTTAACATATATTAATTTTTAAGAGATAGAGAGAGGCAGAGCATGAGTGGGGGAGGAGAAGAGAAAATGACAGACAAAGAGAGAGAAAGGGAGACACAGAATCTGAAGCAGGCTCCAGGCTCCGGGCTGTCAGCACAGAGCCAGACATGGTGCTCGAATTCATGGGCCAAGAGATCATGACCTGAGCTGATGTCGGACACCCAAGCAACTGAGCCACCCAGGTGTCCCTGTTTGGGGTCTGTTGTGGTTTTACATAAATTTTAGGATGTTTTGTGCTGGTTCTGTAAAAGATACTGCTGGTATTTTGCTAGGGATTGCATTAAATGTGTAGATTACTTTGGGTAGTACAACATTTTAACAATATGTGTTCTTCCAATCCATGAGCATGAAATGTTTTTCCATTTATTTGTGTCATCTTCAGTTTCTTTCATCATTGTTTTATAGTTTTCAGAGCACAGGTCTTTCAACTCTTTGGTTTATTCATGGGTATCTTACAATTTGTGTAATTATATATGGGATTGATTCCTTAATTTCTCTTTCTTCTGCTTCATTATTGGTATATAGAATTGCAGCAGCCTTCTGTATGTTGATTGTGTATCCCACGACTTCATGGAATTCATTTATCAGTTCTAGCAGTTTCGTGTGTGTGTGTGTGTGTGCGTGTGTGTGTGTGTGTGTGTTAGTCTCACATTTTCTGTGTAGAGTATCATGTCATCACAAATTTAAAAAGTTTTACTCCTTCCTTGCCAATCTGGTTACCTTTTATTTCTCATGTTGTCTGATTGCTGTGGCTAGGACTTCCAGTATTATGTTAAATAATGTGGTGAGAGTGAACATCCCAGTCTTGTTCCTGACTATAGAGGAAAAGCTCTGATTTTCCCCACTGAGGGTGATATTAACTGTGGGTTTTTCATATATGGTGTTTATTATTTTGAAACTCATAAACCAACTTAGGAAATTAAAAATACTGAGTATGTTTTACCCTTTGATAATTACCTGCTATATATTGATAACTACTATAGATTTTATGGAAAAAGATGGAATTTCAATTCTATATAAAACAAATAATTCTTGATTTTCAATAACTGCCCATTAAAGGAAAAACTTCATGTTGTATCTTTTCCTTATTTAATTTTTTTCATCCTAATTTTTTAATATTTTTCTTTTTCTAGTTAAGTATATCTTACAATTGTCAGGGCACTCTCAAATAGCAAATTATGGAGTACATAGACTTATAATAGTACATAACTCCTATTAGTTTATTTAATTAATCATTATTGTGTGCCTACCCTGTGCCAGGGACAATGAGAGGTGATGGGAGACATAGGAATGAAAAGTCTGATATGATTCCTCGCCTCAGAGGGCTTAATGTCTGTCAGGGAGACAACTAACCATAAATTACAAAATAGTACAAATTATGCTATGATAGTGAAAGTATGGAGTGCTAGAAGAGCTCTTATAATTTTAGTAGAGGAAGCCACAGAGAAAGTGACAGCTGAGTCCTGAAGGAGGAATAGAAGCAAACCAGTAAGTGAGGTAAAATGATGACAAGGATAGAAGAGGCTGAAGTCCTATAGAGGCCATGTAAGGGAGCTGTTTTTAATCTTCAGGGCAGAGGGAAGGATTAAAAGTTTTTAATCAGTTATAGATTCTGGTAACTCTGGTATTATATAAACATTGAATTGGAGTGCAACAACACTAAAGGTCTATCTTTACAAAAGAATGATAGCTAATAAATTCAGAGAAATGATGAAATGGAAAACCACTAATGTACATCTTTAAAATAATTAGGGAAGAATCATTAATCGATTATGGTAAAATGAATGGGTGAAAGGATGACAAGGAACAAGGTGATCACAAGAAATTCAAGTTTTCATCCCAGGGATGATTTACTAATTACAAAGCAAAATATGTATCCTTACAATGGAGAGATCTGGTGAACTTGACATTATGTGCCTCTTGATGTAATGCAATACAAAGTTGTTACAGATTAAATTTTGTCTACTCCAAAATTCATCTGTTGATATCCTAACCCCCAGTATCTCAGAATGTGACTGTATTTGGAGATAGGGCCTTTAAAGAAGTAATGAAGATAAAATGAGGTCACATTGATGGACCTTCTCTAATAAACCCTTCTCCTTATAAGAAGTGGAGATGAGCACTCAGATTCACTCAGAGGAAAGACCATGTGAAGTTGGAATGAATGTATACAAGCCAAGAAGAGATGCCTGCAGAAGAAACTAAACTTGATGACACCTTGATCTTAGATGTCTAGCCTCTAGAACTGTGAGAAAACAAATTTCTGTTGTTTAAACAATGCGTATTAGCATATTTCCCATCTAGGGAAAATAGCAAAGTAGGAAGACTGTAAACTCCCCTGTCCTACAGATACACCTAGATAACACTCTCATCAATGTAAATAACCCAGAAAATGACCAAAAGATTGGCAGAACAAACTCCACAACTAATGTAGAGAAGAGACCACATTGAAGAGGTTAGGAAGGGCGGAGACATAGTCAGGAGCTAAACAGACAATGGGACTGTCTGCCAGAGGGAGGAACACCTGGGCTGTGCTGAAGAAAGAGAAACAGACCCTCACATCAGGGAGCCCACATGGGGAAGATGAATCCTGATAACATTTGGCTTTGAAAACCAAAGGGTCCAAATCTTGTGAGTTCAAACAACCAGTGGGACTTAAAACCTAGAAGTTTAAAAATCAGCAGGCTTGGTTCTGGGAGAGCAACAAGGGCAAGAGAAAACGGAGTCCCTGCCCTTATAGGGGCAGCACAACTAAAAGCAGAGATACAGAGATAGAGAATAGAAGCAGCAGTTTGAAAAATGCTTGGGGAATACCACAGGGAGATTTGTTTACAAATCTCAGATATGGTGGGGGGGACAGAGATTAATGGGAGACTTGTCCAGGAACAAAGGAGCTGGCAGGTGCCATTTCCCTTTCCCATGCTCCAGCATAAACACACATTTACCTGTGGGAACCAGAAAGATGCTAACGCTCACTACCTAACTTGCTTACACTATGCAACCCCCCCTCCCCCCCTCCCCCCACTCTCGAACCTGCCCCATGGCTGCTGGTACCCTCTTGCTGAGAACAGGCATGCAAACCTTACTAATGCTAAATGTCCTGCCTCTGCATACTTTGCAGATCTGGCCCCTCCAATATTCCCATCCAATACACTCTTGGCTGGCTCCCATCCAAAGTGGTGCCACAACTCTGGCAATGTGCAAGTAGCTCTGAAAGAAGCTGGCACCATTCCAAAGTGACTCTTGTCTGGGGTAGAAGAAAAGATAACCAAACACACCAGTCTCACTGTGCCCCAGCAGGGGAGGGGGCAGACAGCTGGTCAGACTGGAAGCCCCACCCACCAGTGAAAGCTTTTCCAGAGACAACACAGGGTAAATGCCCTGCATTTTTGGTGGTACTGTATCTCTGGCAAATGCCTTGTCTAATTTAAATCAAGCCCAAGTCAGCCTCCAGACTGGTCCATTAACACCACAGAGACCAAATATAGGCCAAATAGGACAATAGGCCAAAGAAAGCTATTGCAGATGACAGGACTCATGGAAACGTTGGCCAAGATACAGCAGGGTATAGGAACACACATAGCAGACACCCCTGAAGCCCCAGGTTATAGTGAGCAGGGGATACTGCACTGCAGGGCACTATCAGACCTCTTCTGCATAAGTCTACTACTTTCAAGAGTAAGAGATACAGCTGACTTTCCTAACACAGAGAAGCAGTCCCAGAGAGTTAGATGCAGAGATAGAGGAATATGTCACAGATGAAAAATCAGGACAAAAATCACAGCAAGAGACCTACGTGAAACAGAAGTAAGTAATATGCCTGGTAGAAAATTTAAAGTAATGATCATAAAGATACTCACTAGATTTGAAACAAGAGTGGAAGAACAGTGAGACCTCTAACAAAGATAGAGAAAACATGAAAAAGAACCAATCAGAGATGTAGAACTCAATAAATGAAAATAAATATAACACTAGATAGAATAAATAGTAGACTAGAGGAAGCAGAAGAATGGATCAGTGACCTGGAGGACAGAATAATGGAAAGTGATCAAGCTGAACAGGTGAAAGAAAAACAAACAAGCAATCAAACAAAAAGAAAAGAAAGGAAAAGAAGAAAGGAAAGGAAAGGAAAGAAAGGAAGGAAGGAAGGAAGGAAGAGAGAGAGAGAGAGAGAGAGAAAGAAAGAAAAAGAGAAAGAAAGAGAAAAAGGAAGAAAGGAAGAAAGAAAGAAAGAAAGAAAGAAAGAGAAAGAAAGAAAGAAAGAAAGAAAGAAAGAAAGAAAGAAAGAAAGAAAGAAAGAAAGAAAGAAAAAATGAGAATAGCCTAAGGAAAGTCCATGACACCAGAGCATTATAGCATCCATGTTATAGGGAATCTCAGGAGGATAAGAGGAGTGACTGGGTGGCTCAGTCAGTTAAGTGTCTGACTTTTGATTTCAGCTCAGGTCATGATCTCATGGTTTATGAGTTTGAGCCTTTCGTTGGGCTCTGCATTGACAGTGAAGAGCCTGCTTAGGACTCTCTCTCTCTCTCTCTCTCTCTCTCTCTCTCTCTCTCTCTCTCTCTCTCTCTCTCACACACACACACACACACACACACACACACACACTCTATCTCTCTCTCTGCTCCTCCCCGACTCACACATGTGCTCTCTCCCTCCCGAAATAAGTAAATAAACTTAAAGGAGGAGAAAGAAAAGGGAGCAGAAAATGTATTTGAAGTAATAATAGCTGAAAACTTACTGAATCTGGGGATGGATACCGAAATCCAGATGCAGGAGGCAGAGAGATCCCTGAACAAAATCAACTCAGAGAGTCACGCCAAGACATATAGCAATTAAAATGGCAAATGGTAGTGATAAAGAGAGAATTTTAAGAGCACCAAGAGAAATAAATACAGTTACACACATAGGAACCCCTCCCCTACCTCATAAGGCTATTAGCTGATTTCTCAATAGAAACTTCAAAGGCCAGAAGAGAGTGGCATAATATATTCTAAGTGCTAAAAGAAAAATAATCTGTAGCCAAGAATACTCTATCCAGCAAGATTATCATCTAAAATAGGGGGAGACATAGAGTTTCCCAGACAAACAAAAGTTAAAGGAATTCATGCCACTAAGCCAGCCCTATAAACAATGTTAAAGAAAGATTCTTGGAGTGGAAAGGGAAGGCCATAAGTAAGAGTAAGAAAAGTAAGAAGCACAAAATCAGTAAAATTAAATATATCTGTAAAAATCAGTTAAGGAAGTTATAAAATAAAAAGATGTAAAGCATGACACCCTTTACCTAAAGCACTGGAGGGAGAGGAGTAAAGATGGGTTCAAACTTATGCAAACATCAACATAGTATACACTGCTATATGAAGATGTTACATACACACTGAATGGTAACCACAAATCAAAAACCAGTAATCGATATGGAAGAAAAAATACAGAAGAGAAATCCAATTGTTATCACTAAGGAAGTCCACTAATTGTGGGAGAAGAGAGCAGACAAGGAAAGGTTGTTTATAAAAACAACCATAAAACAAATAATAAAATTGCAAGGAGTACATACCTGTTAATACTTACTTTGAATGTAAGTGGATCAAATACTCTAATCAAGACATAGGGTGACAGAACAGATTAAAAAAAACAAGACCCATCTTTATGCCGCCTACAAGAGAGTCATTTCAGACCTACTACTCATGCAGGAGAAGCATTCATCATGTAAATGGACATGAAAAGAAAGCTGGGGTAGCAGTGTTTATATCGGACAAAATAGACCTTAAAACAAAGATCGTCACAAGAGACAAAGAAGGACACTATGTAATCCTTAAAGGAGTAATCCAACAGGATACATAATAATTGTATTTATATACCCAGCATTGGAGCACCCAAATATATTAAGCAGTTAACAACAAACATAAAGGAACTCATCAATAATAATGCAATAATAGGGAACTTTTAACACCTCACTTACGTCAGTGGACAGATCATCCAAACAGAAATTTAAAAAGGAAACTGTGGCTTTGAATGACTCATTGGACCAGAACGATTTAATAGATATATTCACAACATTCCATCCTAAAACAGCAGAATACACATTCTTTTTAAGTGCACATGGAACATTCTCAAGAACTGATCACATATTAGGCCACAAAACAAGTCTCAACAAATTAAAAAATATCGAAGTCATTCCATGCATCTTTTGAGACCACAATGCTATTAAACTAGAAATCAATTCCAAGAAAATATCTGAAAAGAGTACCAGTACATAGAGATTAAATAACATGGTACTAAACAATAAGAGCTCATTCAAGAAATCAAATAAATGCATGGAGACAAATGAAAGTGGAAACACAGTGGTCCAAAATCTTTGGGATGAAGCAAAAGTGATTCTAAGAGGGGAGCATATAGCAATATAGGCCTACCTCAAGAAGCAAGAAAACCTCAAACAACCTAACCTTACACCTAAAGGAGCTAGAAAAAGAAGACCAAACAAAAGCCCCAAACCAGTATAAGGGAATAATAAACATTAGAGCAGAAATAAATGAAATAGAAATAAAAACAAACAACAAAAACAACAATAGAACCCATAAATGAAACCAGGAGCTGGTTTTTTGAACAAAAATCTACAAAATTGATAAATCTTTAGCTCATTAGAAAAAGGAAGAAGGAGAATTAAAGAAATAAAATTGAAAATGAAAGAGAGAAATAACAACCGGCAACCACAGAAATACAAAGGATTGTGAGAGAATATTATGAAAATGTATATGCCCAAAAAATTGACAACCTAGGAAAAAGGGATAAATTCCTAGAAACACATAACCTCTCAAAACTGAATCAGGTGCAATTTCCCTGACTCCCCACTCCCGGAGTCACAGAACCTCGCCCGGGAATCACAGATCCCCATAAAGGCTTTCTTGGTTCCATAACTTGGTCTCTTTCTTTCCTCTCATCTTTGCCTCCATCTATTAAATCTTACAGTAACAGAGTATGAAAAGTTCATTGATATGATTTCAGAATTAACATTCCAATGAATTTTTCAGAAGCTACTTATTCGGTTTAAGTGTACTATCAAACAACACCCAAAGTTATGTTTAAAAATATTGCTAAAGGGGTGCCTGGGTGGCTCAGTTGGTTAAACATCTGACTGTTGATTTCAGCTTGCCATGATCTCACCATTTGGTGGTTGGACCAACACATTGGGTTCCACCCTGAGAGAGTGGAAACTGCTTAGGATTCTCTTTCTCCCTCTCTCTCTCTCTCTCTCTCTCTCTGTCCCTCCCCGGCTCAGGCATTCTCGCTCTCAAAATAAATACAACCTTGTTTTAAATACTACTAAAATACTCCTCCTTACATTTCCAAAGGAGGCCAGGTTTCTCCATATACTTCTATCAACACAGCACAGGAGAACAGACTGAAGAAATGACACAAGAAAATCCAGCTTTCTTCTATTAGCCAGGCATTAAAGAGACTTGCAAAATATACAATGCCACTCTTGTTTTTTATATTAAAAACTATAGTTTCTCACAAAACCATGTCATTTGTGCCAAATGTAATTTGTTATATTTAAATTAATTATCAAATAAAATACATTTTAATTCTTAGTTTTAATTTCTAATCTAGTATATATCTAAGGGGATAACCAATAACACAAAAATTCTTTTCACCCTCAATTTTTAAGATGTAAAGGGGTCTTGAGGGGAAAAAAAAAGATAGGAGAACCACTTATCTAAGGAGTAACTGTAGAGAAAAGAACTGGAACCAAAATTTTATTTCAGCTATAGCAGCTGCAGTTTAAGATTATATGCTATATATTCTTAAATAGATGAAAGCGAGGGAGGGAAGGAGGAAGGGAAGGGGAAAGGGAAACCCTAACCCCTAACCCTAACCCTAACCCCTAACCCTAACCCTAACCCTAACCCTAACCTTAACCCTAACCCCTAACCCTAACCCTAACCCTAACCCTAACCCTAACCTTAACCCTAACCCCTAACCCTAACCCTAACCCTAACCCTAACCCCTAACCCTAACCCTAAACCTAACCACCTAACCCTAACCCTAACCCTAACCCTAAGGAACCAAAAACCAAATAGCCTTACTGGGGCTGTGTCTGCTGCGCTGTTTTTCCAACTTTTTACAGGAACTGGTATCCAGATTCACCAATCATGCCATTACCCACCTGCTGCTGGTTCACCGGTACTCTCTCATTCTGACCACAAACCCAGATCATCACGCCGCCCCCATCTCAGCAGGAAGTAGCCAGAGACCTGACGCTGCCCCATAACACCAAAAAGGTGGGAATGTAAGAGTTACCTTAAGATGGCGACCGAGCAGCCATTTTGCTGTGGGTTGGAGAAAAACACCATGCACTGATGACCCCCACCCCTCACGGGCAGACCTGGAATATCCCCCGCCAGTTTGAAAACAGCCAATCATGAAGCCCCACCTTCCCACCACCCTGACAGAGGAGGCAACCTATCCCATCCCGCCACGTCCCTAAAGTGCCCTTATTTGTTGGTCTGCCCTCCCAGGACCATACGGGAAGTCTTTCACCCATAAAATACCTCGGCCCTCCCGTACCAGACGTGACTTCCCTGACTCCCCACTTCCAGAGTCATGGAAACTTACCTGGAATCGCAGATCCCAATAAAGGCTTTCTTGGCTCCATAAAAAAAAGAAAAAAGAAAAAAAAAACTGAATCAGGAAGAAATAGAAAATTTGAGCAGACCAATTACCAGCAATGAAATTGACTCAGTAATAAAAAAAACTACCAACAATCAAAAGTTCAGGACTACATGCTTCACAAGTGAATTCTACCAAACATTTAAAGAAGAATTAATACTTATTCTTCTCAAACTTCCAGGAAATAGAAAAGGAAGGAAAACTTCCAAATTCATATGAAGCCATCATTACCTTGATACTAGAACCAGATAAAGACATACCAAAAAAACAAAACAAAACAAAAAGAGAGAGAGAGAGAGAGAGAGAGAGAGAGAGAGGGAGAGAAAGAGAACTATAGGCCAGTATCTCTGATGAAAATAAATGCAAAAATCTTTAATAAAATATTAGCAAGCCAAATCCAACTATACATTAAGAAAATCATTCACCACAAACAAGTGGGATTTATTCCAGGTCACAAGGATATTGCAATATTCAGAAATCATTCAACATGATACATCACAATTCTTAAAAAAATTGAAGAAGGAACAAACAATGGAAAGAAATTCCATGCTTGTGGGTTGAAAGAACAAATATTAGTGTTTTTTTTAATGCTTATTTATTTATTTTGAGAAAGAGAGAGAGCATGAATTGGGGAGAATCAGACAGGGAGAGAGAGAATCCTAAGCAGGTTCCACACTGTCAGTTCAGAGCCTGACACGCTCAATCCTACAAATGAGATCATAATCTGAGCTGAAGTCAAGAGTCAGGGGCTTGACCGACTGAGCCATCCAGACACCCCAAGAACAAATATTGTTAATATGTCCATATTACCCAAAGCAACCTCAGATTTAATGCAATTCTTATCAAAATACCAACAGCATTTTTCACGGAACTAGAACAAACAACTGTAATATTTGTATGGAACCACAAAAGACTCCAAATAACCAAAACAATATTGAAAAAGAAAAACAAAGCTGAAGATATCACAATTCCAAATTTCAAGTTATACTACAAAGCTGTAGTAATCAAAATAGTATAGTATTGGCACAAAAATAGACACATAGATAAATGGAACACAATAGAAAGCCCAGAAATAAACTGTGACAATATGGTCAATTAATCTTCAAGAAAGGTGGCAAGAATATGCATTGGGAGAAAGACAGTCTCTTCAATAGGTGATGTTGGGAAAATTGGACAGCTATATGCAAAAGAATCAAACTGGGCCACTTTCAGATACCATACACAAAAACAGACTCAAAGTGGATTAAGGACCTACATGTAAGAGCTGATATAAAAATCCTAGAAAAGAGCACAAGCAATAATGTCTCTCGCATTGGTCATAGCAGCAGTTTTCTAGATATGTCTCCTGAGGAAAGGAAAGCAGAGGCAAAAATAAGCTACTGGAACTATGTAAAAATAAAAAGCTTCTGCACAGCAAAGGAAATAATCAACAAAACACCAAAAACAACACAATAAATAAAATCCAAATAAAAGTGGGCAAAAACATGAACAGACATTTCTCCAAAGAATAAAGATGTCCAACAGACATAAGAAAAGGTACTCAACATCACTAATCATCAGGGAAATGCAAATCAAAACCACAATGAGATATTACCTTACCCTTGTCAGAATGGCTCAAATCATAAACACAAGAAAAACAAGTGTTGGCAAGGATGTGGAGAAAAGTGGAATCCTTGTATGATGTTGTAGCCACTATGGAAAACAGTGTGAAGGTTTCTCAAAAAAAAAAAAAAAAAAAGAATTACCATATGACCTAGTAATCTTGCTACTTTGTATTTAAACAAAGAATATGAAAGTATTAACTTGAAAGGATATATGATTTCATATATTTATTGCAGCATTATTTACAATAGCCAAATTATGGAAGCAGCCTAAGTGTCCATCAATAGATGAATGGAAAAGCATATGTGGTATATACATATATATATATACACACAATGGAATATAATTCAGCCATAAAAACGAATGAAATATTGTCCTTTGCAGCAACATGAATGAATCTACGGAGTATATTGCTAAACAAAATAAGTTCATCAGAGAAAGATGAATGCCGTATGATTTCAGTCATATGTGGAATATAAGAAACAAAACAAATGAACAAAGAAAAAATAAAGAGACAAAAAAATTGATTCTTAACTATAGAGAACAAACAAATGGCTATTGGAGGGGGGCAAATGTATTTAATAGGTGAAGAGGATCAAGAGCACATTTATCATGGTGAGCACTGAATAATATATAGAATTGTTGAATCACTGTTGTACACCTGAAACTGATATAACACTATGTTAACTATACTGGAATTAAAAAAAAAATAATAATAAACCACCTAGTCTGTAGTACTTTGTTATGGTAGTCCTAAAAAACTAATACAGAACCAACTATAAACTTTTATAAATATTTTGTCAATAAATGTTTAAAATAGTCTAGTTAAGACCACTTTCTTACACTATACACAAAAATAAACTCAAAATGGCTGAAGGACCTGAATGTGAGACAGGAAACCATCAAAACCCT
>NC_043700.1:119869616-119884836 GCF_006229205.1 Suricata suricatta
TTGGTGGTGGGGGTGGTTATGTTTAAATGAAGTTGCTTTTACAACGCCAAAGACTTAATAATCCATTTCCTATATAAAAGGTAGCTACTTTTTTGCATGGACCTCAAGCATATTGTAGTATAGAGGTGGAATTTAAGGAAAGGTATTAAGCAGGCTGTGTTGTAGCTTATGAACAGTAATAAATTGTATCATTTATCTTGAATGTATCATAGATAAGCTGCTATATAACGATTGCCACTTCAGATAGCTGTGAAATTAGGTGATTAACTAGTTGTTACGTAACCTTCTAATTTCTGTATAAGTCTAATTACATGAAACAGAAGTTGGGGTTTTGATTTTTTACTTTGCTTTTCTGTTGGGAGTGTCATTGTAACTACTGTATTGTAAAGGATGGAAAATAATTGCATATGCTAAAAAAATGAAACTTTATAAAGTAAAAAAAAATTTCAAAAAAAACCATTAAAAAAATAAGAGCAAAATTACATTAAAAAATAAATAAATAAAATAGTCTAGTTAGGTCTCTACCTTACTTTCTATCTACAGGAAATGCAGGAGATAAAGGATCAAGTTAAACACTATAAGGAGACAATCAGAAAAATCAGAAGTGAAACTATTTATTTATTTATTTTCTATTTATTTGGGGGGGAGGGGCAGTGAGAGAGGGAGAGAGAGAGAGTCCCAAGCAGGTTCCACACCCAGTGGATTGAGGGCTCAATCTCATGACTGTAAGATCGTGACTTGAATCAAAATCAAGAATTGGACATTCAATGACGGAGCCATCCAGGTGCCTCAAGAAGTGGAACATTTTATGACAGCTCACCTGGACAGTCAAATCAAACTCATAAAACAAAACTTAAAAAAATATGTTGAGAGGGGTATTCCAAATGAAAAAAAAAAACTTAAATAACTAATGCAATATGTAAATATTGATTGGACCCTAAATGGGAGAACGAAGATATTTCCATATTGTAAAGACATTTTTGGAACAATTGAGGGAATCTGAGTATAGATTGTTACATATTACTTTACATAATATTATGAAATTATTAATTTTCTTAGATGTAATCATGGTACTGTGTTTATGTAGGATTATATTCTTATGAGGACATTCAGGCAGAAACATTTAGTGGTGAAGATGTCTTCAAGTTACTTTCAGAATTTGGGGAGAAGAATTTACAGATGTGTTTAGAGAGAAAACGAGATACAGAGCAAATGTAGCAAAATGTTGATTGGCAAATCTAAGTGAGAAGTATGTAGGAACTAATTATATTATTTTCTATACTTTTAAAGTAAGAATTTGAGAAGGGAGAGGATTAAAAAATCTGAAGGCCAACTAAACCTCGGTTGGGATGTTGTAATATTCCAAATGTGAAGTGACTTGTTTAAACCAGGGTGGTGATGGTGGAGATGGAGGGAAAAGAATGGACTTTAAAACAAAATTACCAAGTAGAATTAGGGAGATTTGTTGATAGTGTAACATGTGGTGAGGGTGCTGGCCAGGAAAGGGAAGAATTTTGGAATGAGTAGTAATGTAAATGTTGGTTCCCTTGAGATAAGGAATAAAGAAGGATAAGGGGAGGTGGCAGAAGAGGAAGAAGGGCGGGGGAACTAGTCTGAGGGAGATGGTGAAATCAATGTTGGATAATAATTTTATCAATCAGGATTTCTGTACCTACAAAGCTCTCGTGATAACCACGACATGTTATAGACCTGATTGAAAAGCCACACATTTTTCCCTAGAGGACATTTCAGTGTAGTTCACAATAAATTGGAAAACCAAGAAGTATGTTAGGCACTCCCAAATACATTACACACATAATTCATACACAGTCCAATGGAATAATTATTTGGCATGTTTTTTCCTCTGAGCTTAGTTCCTGACTGTAAAACAGGGTTAGTACTTAGTCATGTTGTAATAAACCATAGGAAAGCAGGAATTATATTGTGTCTAGTATAATAATTATGTGTATAATAAGTGCTTCATAAATATATGTTCAATTAAATATAACATCTCTGAAATTTTCCCACATTCACTTTTCATTCTACCAATAAACAGGCTTGTGCTATGATCAGTTACAACAAAGTTATTGATTTGTCCATGCCCTAAGATAAGAATCTAGGGTAAAAATAATAGTACATATCATGTTGGTAGAAGACATATATCATTTCATTTAATATTGACTATAATCATGTAAATGATGCTTTTATGAATTACAAGTAAAGAAATTGACTCTCAAAAGGAATAAATGGTAGTAACTTAGCACATATTTTAGCTGGTAAGAAGCAGAACTGGCAAACAGACACGGGCCTGACCTGCCCCAAGGTGCTGTAGAAAATGCTGAGTTTAACAATTGAGCCAGAAGAAATGAAACAACTGTGAACTTTATGTGATCTCAGACACTGCTTCAGGAAACGTACAATGACACTCTGTGCAGATTTAAAGTTTCACTTTTAATCGTGGGATTGTGCCTTTTCTGAGCAGAGATTGAAATTCATGAGAGGTGAGATGAGTGCTGTGGACGCATATGTACATAGACCTCCACCATCTTTCACTGGTGATCAGAGGTAGTAAAATTTAAATTTGTGTCCTAAGAGGAACTAAACTTAAGTCTTTATGAAGCAAAGATGGGTTAGTTGTCTATTATAACTCTATCTCAACATCAGTTTAATTTGCTGTCAGATTACCACCGTTAAAAGTGTGTAAGAATAACTTATAGGAAGAGAATCTTAAAACATATGTAAGAAGATCATAAATCTAATATGAAATAATACAGTGTAGACAAAATATTTTATAAGTTCTACATGTTCAGAGTTTGGCTTCATTTGAAATTTCTATAGTACACTTGCTTTCTCCTCTTAATATAAACTTAATATACTTCTGAGACTGACTGCAAAGCACATTTGAGTTAGTGTGCTGGGAAGGATTACTTCATACTATGTAAGAATCAATATTAAAGTTGTCTCTAAATGAAGGATATTTTCTGTTTAGGCAAATTGTGTAGAATAATTTAAGAATTCCTACAAGTATCACTGTTCAGAAATCTCACGGGCTTTCCTAAAATGCTCACCATTTAAGTTTTACTTGTGCTAAGCATTGCCTTGGCTTTAGATAGTACTTAAAAAATCTAAGCCCTTCTAGAAAAAAAAATTAAGTCTCAGTAAATATATCAATGTGTCTTACGTTCATTCATGTTCATTTTCTTATTCTTATGTAGTTCTTTTATAATACATGTTCATATTGTGGTATGATTTATATACAGTGCAATATAACCCTTTACGTGTACAGGCCAATGAATTTTGACAAATATATATAGTCATTTAAACACTACAAATAAGATGTGGGACACTTTCATCACCCCAAAAAGTTCCATTTTGCCTCTCTATTACCAGTTTTCTCCCCACTTCCCTAGTTCCTGCCAGCCACTGATTTGGTTTCTGTCCCAATAGTTTTATGGTTTATATACTAATTGCAATGCTTGGTGCTAGGGATACAGAGACAATTCCTAGACAATTCCCTTCAGGGGAAAGAGCTTATCAAATGATGGAGACAGGCATGTCAACAGAATATTACCACACGGTAAAAGCGACTACAAACAACATACTTATACTTTGGTGGCACAGAAAACATACACCTAACTTCGTGGCTCTTGGGAGATATCCTACATTAAGAGGATGGTAATTGAGTTAGGTCCTAAAAGGAGGAGTTGGAAAAAGACAAACAAAGAGATAAGACTTTCTGGCTGGAAGCAATATCTGCACACAGGCACTAAGTTATGAATATTTTGGAGTCTTCTGGAAGGGGGAGTGAAGATAAATGCAGATAAAATCTCTGTTCAAGGTATATGTAATGAAAGGTCAACATTCCAGTCCTCAAGCATTTGCTTCCTAACTTTAGGCTTCTAGGACTCATTTCCTGAGTGTCTGAACTAATGAAATAATCTATCAACCCTGTTCAGACATACATCTTTACAGTTTAAATGTGATTTTTAATTACATAGTAAAAGGCTCCGGTTTGAATGACCAGCAAACCAGTAAGGAAGTTCATTGAATTTGAAGAATCAGTAAATAGATGAGGAAACAGTTCTGGAAATGAAGAGCATTTCTTCATTCTATAGAAGTCATACCTAAGGCCACTTCTAGGTGACACAGATTTTAATTTGCTATCAGTTTATTCCTCCCCGTCTTTTTTTCCTCACGTAATTTCCTGTTACAGTTTCTTGTTCAGAAGTGTTTTTCCTATGAGAAACAGAAAAATTAACAGTGGCATAAACCATAAAGCCATTTCTTATTTTCTTTATAAGAAGACTGCTGGTTGTTGGACTCAGAATTGGTCAAAATATGATCAAGGACCCAGACTTTTCTAATTTTTTCTCCAGCATCCTTAGCATTTTATCCACGTTTTTGTCTTATGTTATTTTCTAGATGGCTGCACAATACTTAAACATCACATTCACATTCAAGGCAAAAAGAAAGACGAGGCAGTGTTGAGCTCACTTTTTCAACTCTCCTTTTAGAAAGCCACTCCGACGGTTGCTCCCATCAGTTCATCAGAACTGGGTCATGTGTATACCCAAGAGATCAAAGGGCGGCCAGGAAAATGAGAACCTGGTTTTTCTGGATTTATTGCAGAAAGTGGCAAAGAGAAAAGAGGGATTAAGAGGGCTTTTATGTTGCCAGTCATCAGTGTTTGCCACATATCCCAACAGACTTTTGAATCCCATTTCATAAAGGGAAATTACTACTAGCCTTAAATTCAAGAATTCTGGATGTTATTTCTGTGTGCAACATCTCTTCTACTTCCATCTCTTTCCACCAAAATCATTGCACTCGGGGGCACCTGTGTGGCTCAGTCGGTTAAGCATCTGATTTAAGATTAGGTCATAATCTCGCAGTTGGTGGGTTCGAGCCCTGCATCAAGCTCCGTGCTGCCAGCTCAGAGCCTAGAGCCTGCTTCGGATTCTGTGTTTCCCTCTCTCTCTGCCCCTCCCCTGCTCATGCTCTGTCTCTCTCTGTTTCTCAATAATAAATATTTAAAAAAAAAATCATTAGACTTTTCAACACCATTTCAATTGCCACACTTATTCTTCTCAACTGGATAATACCCTTTATATCTTCAGTTCCTTCTTTGGGTTTAACCTCCATAGACTGGTCTGCCAGTCTCTACCCCATTCTCCAAAGATACCGCATCAGCTTTACTCATTTATGTGACTCTCCACTGCTCTAGAAGTAGGTACAAAATCTACAGCCTGACTCATAGGATTCCAGGTGTTCTGGTCCTTGATCTTTGGCTCTTTCTCTCCAGTCTCATCTTTAGGCATGACCCTCCTACCTCTCCTCCAGTCACATTGAACTTTCAGTTCCTCCTGTGCACTGTTTTCCCTCTGCCTTCCTAGCCTTTGTGCAAACTCTTCTCTGACCCTGAAAACCTGTTCATTGAGTTCTGATGATGTCTCAGCCCACTTCCTTTAGCTGACTGTCTTTCATGTCCTCCCTCAATTATTCTCAGTGTTCTCAGATCGTACAGGGTTTCCCTCTCAGATATCATTATCACACGATGTTATAATTTCCTGTATAATTCTCTTTCACCTCTCATGGACTCTAAGCTGCATGACAGAGCCTATCAAAGTGCTTTTTAAAATAGATGCTCTATAAATATTTTAGTAATAAAGGAATCAGTGGCTTGACCTCAGACTAGGACTCATCAAGTTTAACTGGATTAAATGGGAAATAATTAAATATATAAATGTACTTTAACAGTTTGGTATACAAACACCTTTGATAGTTAAAGTTCAATTTTAAGATTAAATTATAGGGAAAAATAGGTATCAAAATGTAGTTGGTTAAAATTGAGCACTTAGTGAAAAATATGGAAAGATGTGTTAACAGCATAACCCCAAATTTATTTTTGCTGTATCAGCTCACAGAAGTTAAACTATTTAAGTATACTTAATTCATTTGATGAAGGATTTCAAAACTGAGGAGAAAAAAAATCATTATTCCAGCAGTGATTTGTCACTACAGGTCTGAGCTGCCAGAGGCACCAAGCCGCCCAAAATCTAAACACCATGAGTCACAAACCAGACAGGTCTTCACGGTGCCTGAATTCCAGTTCCCAATCACAAAGTTAACTATAAACGTGACAACATTTTTAAGATAAAAGAACTGATACTGCAAGGGGCATTTCATTACAGACATTTCTATATATTTAGGAAAGAGACTCGTAGAATAAGAGGTGTATTCAGCAACAAAATAGTTCACAATATGGATTCATATTCTAAATAAGCTCTCAGGCAATGAAAACTTTTAGAATCATCTTTAAAGCAATTTTCTTCTCAAAAATTTTATATTCCCTGTAAAATAAGAAGCCAATTGGGCCTCTTGGATGGATTCCATTGGTACATGATAGGCACTCAAATATTTGTTGACTGGATTGACTCAACTGAATATAAGGAAATCTAGATTCTACTCCCAGCTCAAGCTGTATGAAAGTAGGTAGGTCACTTGACCTAACACTAGCCTAATAAGTATGTAAATTGTGTGGTCTATTAGAAAGTGATGATTGCTTTTGGAAAGAAGAGGGTAAGTAAGATTGAGAAAATCAGAAGTAGGGATAGGTGGTTAGGTGGGTGCGTATGCTTGACAAATAAGAGCTTTCAGTAAAATACCATCTACCGTTATTATTCCTTTGGTTCACGTTTGTAAATAAAAACATTAGGTTGGTGATTCTAGTGCTTGGAAAATATTTGTGCACCATTTTAGGGTTTTGAGGCTAAGGAACTCTCTGGTAAACTCCTTGTTCTTTAGTTTCATAAAGTTATAGTACTTCTATTTGTAGCTCAAGAAGTTTTGGGGTTTATGTTCCATGTGATTTCTATAAAACTGTCTAACCTTAATAATGTAGGGATTACCAAATTAATTTTTAAAATACATTGATTTATTTAAAACAACATAATCTCACCATAATTTTTTAGTATATTTAAGAAAAAATATATGATATGAGACAGAAGTTTTCTGTCAAGTCAGTTTCCTTTAAATCTTATCTTTTTGGTCATTGATTCATTATTGTTTTAAGTTTTTCAACAAATACTGGCACACAGCCCCATTTTAACACATTCCTGTTTGAAATTGACATAGTTATCATTGTCTTGGAAACAAACATTTGCAGCACATGTGTTAGGACCTGTCCCCCAAAGACCGTTCAGCATCATTAGAAGTAGGTGTTCTGCATTGCTATGAACTGTAAACTAGAATCCAGACTGTCAGTCTCAGATGAGTTTCTACATGAATATTAATTTTGAAAAAAATAAAAGAAAGAAAAAGAGAAGTTCTGAAGTGTTTAAACCAGCTTAACCATAGTTGTTGAGGACATGAGAAAGGATGAATATAATGCATGTTGTTTCTATATCAATTTTACCATTCCATTGCCTGTACAAGTATCTAGATTCCAGTAAAGTAAAATATATAATATTCCTAAATACTCTAATATTCTAATAATCTTCCACCCTTCATCATCTTCTGATTACTTAGTTGGCATAAATTGTACTTTCATAATTCTGGAAACTTTGGTAGAAAAATTGTGATAATTTAAAAAAGTATGTATTAATTATCTATTGCTGCATAACAAATTATCCTCTAAAACATAGTGGATTAAAGCAACAAACATTTCTTATTTCACACTCTTTATGAGCATTAGGAAGTCATTAGCAGTGACTTAGCTGGGTGATTGTGGCTTAGGGTTTCTCATGAGATAGCAATCAAGTTTTTAACTGAGGCTGCAATTATCCTAATAGTCAAGTAGGACTGAAGAATCTACTTTCAAACTCACTCACATGATTATATGCAGACGTTGGGTCCTCACTAGTCAGGTTGGTCTTGGAAGCTAGCATCCTTCAGAGTAAGTAATCCAAAAGGAGAATGATACAAGTATCTTTCATAATCTCATTTCTTTAGTGACATGCCATCACTTCTGCTGTATTTCACTGGTCACATAGACTAATCCTAGTACAATGTGGGAGGGAACTATACATGGATGTGAAAACCAGGAGACAGGGATCATTGGGGACCATCTTGGATCATTGGCTATTGCAATATATTTTTAACTACTAGTCACCGATCTACCTGCTTACTACAAGATTAGAGTCTAGTGACTTTATACCAAACTATTTTTGAGTGTATTTAGGCAAATAATCATTTCTGTTTTTACTAAGAGACTATCTTAGAATTGACTTTTCCCTGCAGCAAGACTATAGTACACCTTTGACATATTCAGCATTACATTATCTGAAAAAACTTTTTAAAATAATTCTAAAGATGAGAAATAAAGAAATAAAGAAACTTGATAATCTTCTGAAGAAATGAGCAAAAAAAAAAATGCCTGAAATTAGGGAAATGGTAACAAAACATATTTGATAGGAGAAAATAAACCTGAAAGCTTTTATTTGATAAGACCATTCAAATAGAACCTGACTGGGTAAGGGGGAGCCTGGGTGGCTCAGTCAGTTGAGCAACCTGCTTTGGCTCAGGACATGATCTCACAGTTGGTGAGTTTGAGCCCCGCATCAGGCTGTGTGCTGACAGCTAGCTCAAAGCCTGGAGCCTGTCTTCGGATTCTGGGTCTTCCTCTTTCTATGACCCTCCCCTGCTCAAACTCTCTTTCTCTCTCTCTCTCTCTCAAAAATAAGTAAAACATAAAATAATAATTAAAAAACAAAAAAACAAAGAACCTGACTGGGGAAAAGGGAAAGAAAGCAGAAGTATAGGAGTGCCTGGGGGACTTGGTTGAGCGTCCAACTTCAGCTCAGGTCCTGGTCTCACAGTTCATGGGTTCAAGCCCTGCATCGGGCTCTGTGCTGTCAGCATGGAGCCTGCTTTAGATCTTCTCTGTGCCGCCCCCCACTCGGCTCACTTTCTCTTTCTCTCAAAACTAAACAAACATTTAAAAAAAAAAAGCAAAAGTAGACACAGTTTGACATGATCAGGCAAATATCATAGAACAAGAGGCAGAAAAGGAATTATGAACCCATTATGTGAGACTTCATGGCTACAAATTTGAAAACCTAGAAAAAAAATATTTATATGTAGAGACCAATGGTTCTCAAAGTGTGGTCCCTTAGTCAGCAGTATTAGCATCATCAAAAACTTAGAAGCAAAATTCTCAGACCCACTAAGTCAGAAACCCTGGGAATGGGGCTGTGTTTTAACAAATATGCTAAATCTGTGTTTTAACCAATATGCTAAAATATAAGAACCACGGAAATAGAACAATTGCCATAAAGATGAATGGAAAGGTAATTTAAACTGTAACATTAAAAAGGCACCCAAGTCAAATGAATTCACAGCTTTGTTTTATCTAACCTTTGTAAGATACATCAGATTTTTTTATTTAAAAATTTTTAGGTATTAAAATATACGGAGTCAAGAATATACAATGGGGAAAAGATAGTCTCTTTAATAAATGGTGCTGGGAAAACTGGACCACTTTCTTACACCATACACAAAAATAAACTCAAAATGGATTAAAGACCCATATGTGATATGTGAAGCCATAAAACTCCTGGAAGAAAATGCAGACAGTAATTTCTTTGATATTGGCTATAGAAACATTTTTCTAGATATATCTCCTAAAGCAAGGGAAACAAAAGCAAAAATAAACTATTGGGACTACATCAAAATAGTGATGCACAGCAAAGGAAACAATCAACAAAACTAAAAGACAACTTACTGAATAGGAGAAGATACTTGCAAATGATATATCTGATAAAGAGTTAGAATACAAAATTCAACACACAAAAAATAATTGCAAAATGAGCAGAGGATCCACTAGATATTCTTTCAAAGAGGCCAATAGATACACGGAAAGATGCTCTGTGCCAACAGACACATGGGAAGATGCTCAACACCACTAGTCATTAGGGAAATGCAAATCAAAACCACAATGAGATATCACTTCACATTAGTCAGAATGACTAGAATCACAAAGGTAGAAAATATCAAGTGTGGGCAAGGATTTGGAGATAAAGGAACCTTGTGCATTGTTGGTGGAAATGTAAATTGGTGCAGCCACTGTGGGAAACAATATAAAGATCCCTCCAAAAATTAAAAAATAGAAATAGCATGCAATCCAATTATTCCAACATTGGGTATTTACCCAAGAAAAGGAAAATACTCACTTGAAAGATATAGGCATTTTTATGTTTATTGCAGTATGATTTACAATAGCTGAGATATGGGAAAAAATTCAAGTGTCCATAGATAGATGAATGGATAAAACTATGGTGTATATATATAATAGAATATTACTCGGCTATAAAAAAAAAAGAATGAGATCTTGTCATTTGTGACAACATGGATGGACCTAGAGGGTATTATGCTAAGTGAAATAAGTCATATAGAGAAAACAACCACCACAATTTCCCTTGTATGTGTAATCTAAAAGAACAAATAAATAAATTCAAAAAGCAGAAATCAACACATAAGTACAAAACAAACTGATTGTTACTAGAGGGCAGGTAGGTAAGGGGATGGGCAAACTGGGTGAAAGGGAGTAGGAGATAAAGGTTTCTAGTTAAGGAATGAATAAGTCACAGGAATATGCTCTATCTCTCTCAAAAGTAAATAAGGTAAAAAAAATTTAAAATATATCAATATATATTATACAGCAACTGTAGGGAGTGTGTCACAAAAATCAAGATGCTGGAATGTATGGGCAAACTGAAATACTTTAAATCCCTACTTTTAGTTATTAGGTGACTAGAATTGTGAAGAATGCAATAAGTTAGAAAGGTAGTAGAGTCAATTGATAATTTAAATAGATAGATAGATAATACACACACATATTTATTAAAAATTCAGGACTACCCTAAGATTCCTGGTGGGAGTTGGTTGATGAGATTCCTGTTACTTGGTCCTTTTTTATTTGTATCGTGTAGTCAAATGTGTTCTTATATAAAAATACAACAAAATCAAATGGACTTCTGGATGGCTTAGTCGGTTAAGTATCTGACTCTTGATTTTGGCTCAGGTCATGATCTCATGGTTTGTGCATTCGAGATGGGGTTCTCTCTCTCTCTCTGTCTCTCTCCAACCCTCCCCTACTCAGGTGCACTTTCTCTTTCTCTCTCTCAAAATAAGTAAATAAAACGAAAAACTAAAAGAGAAAAATGATGAAAAAAGGAAATGCAACTCAGTGAGTAGGAATGAATTTACTCAGCCCAGAACCTATGATGAAAACTCATCTTCATACATATGTAAACCTATACATACATACATATGATGGGATGTCATGGTTTTACAAAAATGGCGTTATGAGACGTTTAACTGCATTTTGCATTTCTTGTCAGAATTATTCTTGGAATCCTTTCCATGTCAATAGCTCTAATTCATTACTTTTAATGATTGCATAATAGTCCATGGTACAAATGCACCATTATTTCTTTAAAGGAGAACATTCCACAAAGTGAGAGTTTTAAAAATGGTTGTTCTTAAAAAAAAAAAAAAGATTAAAAAAAATGGTTGTTCTTAGTCCCAGTCCTTGACCCAGTACATCTAGAAGCTCCAGGCCAAGAGAGCTGCACCTGCAAATTGATTGCTTGATAATAGATGAGACTAATTATTACACTGTGATAGGTCTTTTTCAAGTTGAAAAAAAGGTCAAATATTTAAAATAATTGCTGAAGTTTATAGGAATCATAATTGTAAGGATTTTGGAGGTTGCTTGGATTTGAGAAGTACCTTAAAGGGTGGGGTGGAGGGGAACCCTTACTTAATCTTTCTAAAAACACAGGTCTTAATCTTGTTTTAAAGCTTAAAACTCTTCAAAGACTTCCACTACCCTTGGAAGATCCAAATTTTGTAGAACTGCTTATTAAGCATTTCAAAATCTGTTTAGTTCTCTTGTTTAGTTCTCTCCAGCTACATCTCTTCCTTTGCGCTCAGTTCTTAAACAATTCTCAACTGTCAGAAAGTTACTTTGGAAGCTTGATGGTGTCACTCAAATTACTGCTTTCCTAAGTTCTGTTCATTTTTCAAGTCTCAACTTTGACATCACCTTCTACAAATGCCTTAGCCTGACACCTACACCTGTTGAGGCCTCACTGCTTTGTGCTCCCATAATGCCTCATGATTGTAATTACTTAATCAATTATATATTTTTCCTAGACTCTTACCTTCCAGAGATGGTATCTATTTGTTATGTATTCCCAGTACCTGGCACTTGAGAGGTACTCAAGAAAAATTTGTTGAATGAATGAATACATAAAAAGTAAAGGCTGCTAAGAAGAATTAAGTAAAGCTGATTTGGAAACCTGAATTTCCAATTCAGGCCTTAGGGTATGGCAGTAAAAAGACCTGGGGAGATAAGATGATGATCTGTCTAAATGGCTAGGAGGCACCTTGAAGTTAATGTGTAGCAATCCATACTGAAGAAATTTGTTAATTTTTGATTAAATGATTCAGCAGTATTTTGTAATTAAAATAACTAATGACTGCAAAGTGCTGTGAGTATGGTCCAAGCAGAAGCCAAAAAATTAAAATATTAGTATAGATAGGTGCCTGGGTGGCTTAGTTCATTGAGCATCGATCTTGAGCTCAGGGCTCATGATCTCATGGTTTATGAGTTTGAGCCCCACATCTAGTGAGCTTGAGCCCTGCTTTGGGTGAGCTAGAGCCCCACATCGGGCTCAGGGGTGCTGAGTGTAGACCCTGCATGGGAATCTCTCTTGGCCACTTGCTCACACTCGCTCTCTCTCTCTCAAATAAATAAACTCAAAAAAATATATTAGCATAGAGTAAAACTCAGTATAATTTGTTTTAAATCACAAGTACCAGGAAAATTATAAGGCAATCTCCACAAAAACATGCTTCCAAGAAAAAAAAAAAAACCAGACTGTAGTATATCAAAATATCATAGTATTTTAAAACAAATAATCTTCCTGAATCAATTAGATAAATTATTTACTGTTTTCCCATGGTATGATAATAACAGTAATTTCAATAGATGATATAGATTATCAAATGTTTCATTATGTTATTAAATTATTAATACCTATCATGTTTTTGAATTGCTAGTACATTTTAGTTCTCTTAAATATTGAATGAATAAATAAAAAAAACTATTTATATAAATTCACATACCATATACCTTACACATTGAAAGTGTGCAATTCAGTATTTTTTAGTATATCCACAAGGTTGTGTAACTATTATCACAATCTAATTTTACAGTCTTTTATCCTCTACAAGAAACTTCTCATTCCTCTCTTTCCTGTAGCCAAGGCAACCACTCGTTTGCATTATGTGTCTATAGATTCACCTATTCTGGATATTTTATACAAATGGAACTATACAGTAAACTGCTTTTGTATCTGACTTCTTAGCAAACTATTTTTTTAAAGGTTTATCCACACCGTAGTATAACAGCATTTCATCCTTTTTTAATCACCAAAATATTCTATTATGGGGTTATACTGCATTTTACTTATTCATCAATGGTTGGACTGAATAAACTTTTAAAGTGTTGGGGTAAATTACCCTAATCCTTAGCTACGAAAGAATTTATTGGGGGAATAAAATAAAATCAATTGATTACCAAAATATCCTCTAATCTGGGCTGGTTCAAAAGAGTTTGGGTAATGAAAATTTCTAGAAAGAATATTTTCTCTACAAGATCTGGGATTCTGTGGTTTCTAAAGTATGTCACTTTACTTCACAAGCTTGATGTGAGAAGTGATTTAACACAACTCCTGTTTGTAATATTTAGGTGTAGGGTAGGGGCTGGTGTCCTATCTTTCCTACTATTTCAGGCTGTCCCAGCAAGCCTCTGTTGTTAACACCATTGAATTCTCAACTGCCTTGATTTCTGCCTACTTTTGCATTCCTTGAGTCCACACCAGATTTCCTATCTTTCTATACCCTGCTATGATCTGCTTTCTCCACCCAACGCTGTTTGATCTTCTAGAGAATGCCCCTTACTGTGCTGTTTGACACCTCCGTAAATATTTTATCTTTAATATTAGACATGGGGAAGCAATACCAAAGGAAAGTCTTTTTACAGTCTTTGGACAAGTTTTCCCCACTGTTTTCTTTGGCAACTATTGCAAACATATTTACTCATTTTCATATGCTCTAATTCTTACATGAAACATAATGAATCACACTCAGCAGAGGACCTTGCAATTGAAAAAAGTTTATGGGTTAAGGAAGAGTTTTCCTACCACTGTAGCTACATTGAATACTCTTTATTTTGGTGTTCTTGTTCTCTGCTCTTGATTTCTAACTCTTTAAAGATCACATTCCTTCTCTTGTCCACACTTTCTCTTGTTTCTTCTTTTGTCATCACCCTTCTATCTGCTCCATTCGGCTCTTTTAAAAGAAGTCTAAACAGATTCTATTTCTTCTTCTCCTGTTCAAACTACTGAGTCTATGCATCATTTATCCAAAAGCCACATGTACCCCATCTTCATCTCCCTTCCTTTTGTCACTCTCTTTACTTCTTCCAGGCTGGGCACAGAACAGCCAGTGGTCTGTGCTTCTGTAACTCTCCCCTGCATACTTTTCCCACCAAACTGGAAGACAAGGATATTTGGGGACAGGGTTTCTGGCTAGTTCATCTTTGAGTCCCTGGAGACTTTATTCATTCTTGGCACATCGTTACTGACTTAAACTTGGGGCTGGGAAAGGGAAGTTGCTAAATCTGAAGAAAGGCTTCCCCTTCTTTGGATTCGATTTGTATGGTAAAATGTTATTTATACAAATATTTTAGAAATTGTATGCTCTATGGAATTTTTGTAGAAGATTGCCACTCCTCTCCCTATCCCTGATATGTTTCTATTTATCAGAGTTCTGGCTATTTTGCCTGATATTAGACAATAATACTACAGCATTATCAGTCATAATTTCAGTAATTTTTAAAAATATTGGCCACAACCTTAATTCTTTAATTTGTTTTCTTTAAAATTCCTTTTGATGTTTATTTTTTTTTTCTTTTCTCTAGTCACTTTTAATATTTTTCTGTCTTTTGTTGTTGTTCTTTGGCTTATTTGTTACAAATCTTTAATGTATCCATTTCACTTATGGTTTTCAGCATTTACTGTTCTCATAGCTAAGTGTTTCTATGGTTTTAGAAGTATTTAGTCATTTCTCATTAAATTTGGCTTGTGCCTCATTCTCTCCTTTCTGTCTGGGATTCCAACTTCACATACATTTGCCTCTTGTATTCTCATCT
>NC_043700.1:119884936-119897213 GCF_006229205.1 Suricata suricatta
GTAGTCTTTTGCTTTGTTCATTTTAGCCACTCTGACTGGTGTGAGGTGGTATCTCAGTGTGGTTTTGATTTGTGTTTCCCTGATGATGAGTGATGTTGAGCATCATTTTATGTGTCTGCAGGCCATTTGGATGTCCTCTTTGGAGACGTGTCTGTTCATATCTTCTGCCCATTTCTTCACTGGATTATTTGTTTTGTGATTGTGAAGTTTGGTGAGTTCCTTGTACATTTTCGATATTAGCCCTTTATCTGATATGTCATTTGATGTTTATTTATTATTGAGACAGAGAGAAACAGAGCATGAATGGGGGAGGCACCGAGACAATCCGAAGCAGGCTCCAGGCTCTGAGCTGACAGCTCAAACCCGCGAACTGTGAGGTTATGACCTGAGCTGAAGTCAGAGGCTTAACCAACTGAGCCACTCAGGTGCCCCACTTCTTTAATTTGAATCTAGCATCTTCTAGGCAAACGGTTTTCAACTGGGGCTTCACATCACTTACCTATGGAGTTATATGAACATACAGATGACATAGTTATAGAATCCTTTAATTGATAATTCTTGATACATTCCTGTTGTGTTCTATTTTTTTTAAGTTTATTTATTTTGAGACGGAGCAAAAGTGGGGAAGGGGCAGAGAGAGAGAGAAAGAGAGAAAGAATCCCAGTCAGGCTCTGCACCACCAGTTCAGAGCCTGATGCAGTACTCAAACTCATGAACCTTGAGATCATGACCTGAGCCAAAGCTGAACACTTAATCGACTGAGCCACTAAAGCACCCCTATTCTTGTGTTCTATGTGCTTGGTGTATTCATGGTATAGTATGTCTCACAATTAGTGTATATTATATCCAAAATCTTTTCTTTGTAGAGATTATGTTTAGCCATTTTCATAAATTAAATGTAATAACTACTCTTCTTTGAATATAGGTTAATTATTAATAATTTTGTTTATAGATATTTTGTTTAAAACTTTTCTTAGGGGAAACCTGGGTGGCTCAGTTGGTTAAGCACCTGACTCTTGGATCTCTGCTCAGGTCATGATCTCCTGGTTTGTGAGATTCAGCCACATCAGGCTTTGCCTTGACAGGGCAAAACCTGCTTGGGATTCTCTCTCTCGCTGTCTCTCTGCCCCTCTCCCCATTCACATGCTCTCTTTCTCTTTCAAAATAAATAAACTTATAAAAAATAAAAAACTAAAACTTTTTTTAGTTGACTGCAGTATCTTGTTTTGCATACAACAGAAACAACTACATTTCCTTGTCAGCTGTGCTCTTCTTGTTAAAGAACTCTCATCGGATCTTTCCCTATGGAAAATTACCAGTTATAATTGTATCATAGCCATTTTAAGTCTGCCATTACAGAGTGTTTTATTTTTTTCTAATGCTTTCCTGAAACTCTGACAATCAACTACAGCCTTGAATACTGTAGGACTGAACACAAAGGGCTGTCTCAGTGCTCTGTGAAAAAAGATGATGCAGGTCTTTTTGGGTGCAGGCTTCTGATGGTGTCACCTAAACAACTTGGAGAGCGTACTGGTAGACTGAGTCAGGATTTCCAGAACCTGTCATAAAGCATTTGGGCTCATGAGACTGCTAACCCAAGACTGAGCAGGACAAGAATAATTACATAGGACTGAATAAACTAATGAGAGATAATTGTAGCTTTTGTTTGGAATATTGGTATTTTAATGTTCCATTTTTTTGTGTATATAAGGAACTGCTTCCTCTTTTCTCATAAGCTATTTATGACTCATAACAATTTTCTGCTTTTTGAAAACAGAAATACATTTATAAATGATCTTTTTCTTCCTGTCTGGCCCCTCTAGAATTTAGAAACTATTACTGTATATTCTTATTTTAATAGCAATATAATTATTTGCATAGGCTCAAGAAGAATCTTTCTCCCTTGTTACCAGAACGTCATTGGAAGGACTGGTTTTACAATGGAGACCTTGCCTGGAGTATCATATTTGAGAAGGATGTTCATTTGCTGTATATGACCAGGCACTTTTAAGGAACTAAAATGTTTATGGAGCAATTCTTACGAAGCACATGTGGGAAAAGTAGTCTGATACCCGGCCTACAGTGTTCTCTGCCTTATAGGTGGGTAAGGAAAGTTGCTTCCAGTAAGTTCAAGAATCTAAGGTTATTTTGGGGGTCTTGAGATGAGAAGAATTAACCCAAATTTATAACTACTGCAGGTGAAAGTTAATAGCAGTTTCTTGGCTTGGCTTCCTAGCCTCAAGAGGCCTTTAAAAAATCTAATATGAGATTTTTTTAATGAAAATTTCTTGCAAAGCAAATTTAAAATGGTCTAAATTATAAGTTGCCATTATTTCTATACCTGTTTAAATAATCAGGCTAAATTGAATTATACCTGTTTTATTTTGTGATCAAAAATAATCTTTCTTGGGGTGCCTGGGTGGCTCAGTCGGTTAAGCATCCAACTTTGGCTCAGGTCATGATCTCACAGTTCATGAGTTCAAGCCCCACATCAGGCTCTTTGCTGTCAGCACAGAGGCCACTTCAGATCCTTTGTCCCCACCCCCCGCCCCCTCTGTCTGGCAGGGACTTAAATGGCTTCCACCCCTGCCCTGTGGAAAAATCAGTTTTAGTACCTACCTGCAAATTGGACTGGATTCAGTTACATTGCTCAAATTATAAATTCTTACCAAATTTAAAATTCAACTTTCCTGTAATATCTGGCTATTGCCATCCATACTGTTTCCAATTTTTCTCCCTTCTGCCTGATTCAGCACCATGGAGGGCTGAGACCTGACTGTCCAGCTCCCCAGGACTCGAAGCTGCCTTGAAGCAGACTCATTCCATAGGATAAAAAGAAGCTGTGCAAGCTGAAGCCCCATGGCCTGACATGAGTCTTGAACTCACTACTGCAATAGCCCATGCAGAGTCCAGATTTCTCCCTGGACAAGTCATTGTCTGAGCCACTAAGGAAGTCCAGAGAGATGCCTGGGTCAAGCATACCTTTACTACCTTTCTATAAGATGTAACCAAGACTGTAGGCAGCATCACCAAGAGCACCTAGGTCCTGGTTTGATAGCATGAGACTCAGCAAATGGTGGTACATTACCAAAAGATTCTTGGAATCCACTATACTGGTCACCCTCAGGCTTCAGCTCCTGTTTTTTTTTTTTTAATTTTAATACAAACTTCTATACTAATATTTCCCTTTTCCTTTTAAGCGTCCCCTTTTTAGGATGCTGAAGTCTTTAAAACCTCCAAGACTAAAAGAATTGACATTTGCCACCAACTCTCAACAGATGGTCTCACCAAGTTTATAGGAACCAGAGCTAACGAGAATCCCCGAGAGACTATTTCTTAGTCCTTGCTTCACCCCAATAAGCCAAGGGGCTTACGGTCAGCTTTGAGTTGTTCAGGATGAATGATATTCATGTGTCTTGAATAATCGCCATTGTCTTGACAGTGGTCAACTCTGTCTGAGCCCTGTGTTTCTGGAAACCAGCAGCAGTCAGGACCCTTCCTTTCCACTCGTTTGTGTTCTAAAAAGTGACTAACCATAAAAGACTACCCTACCGTCACATAGTCCTTGGTAAGACCCATCTCCATCCTTCCTCAAACACTTTCTTGTTTATCTGCCTCTGTAAAATCCCTGGTCCCATGTCCCTTTCCTTGAGAGGTTCCTAATTAATAAATGTTCTCCCTAGCACAGTAGCTTGAATAAAACCATCTCCTTAATTATCAGATATATTTTGTCTTTCACACAGGGCTAACTGTATGGGTTTGAGATCAAAACTGTGGTTGAGCAGAAATGCAGCTTTAAAGAGTGAGACAATTATAGCTCTACCGAACCAGAAAGGCATCCTGGTAGCTTAAAAGTGTTAATCCACCTTTATTCAATTTGCCTTTATTAAACACTGTGCAGATATCTATAGCAAACAGGAAGGGTGGCAGTAAAAATACAATATTAGTATTCATGAAATAAAGTAGACCCTGAGCATCCAAAATGCTGCGCATCTGCCATAAAATTAAAATAAAAAAGGAAATCAAGCACAAAAGGTATTAAAGAACATAGGGGCATCTGGATGGCTCAGTCCTTTAAGCATCTGACTTCTGCTCAGGTAGTGATCTCACAGTTTGTGAAACTGAGCCCCACATCGGGCTCTCTGCTGTCAGCGGAGAGCCAACTTCAGATCCTCTGTTTCCTTTTTTTCTCTGCCCCTCCCTTGCTTATGCTCTCTCTCAAAAATAAACATTAAAAAACAAAGAGAACGTATATAAACTGGTTATCAGTGTGTCCTAACCAATTCTATAGTATCTTGGTAATTGCCTATGACAGGGAATTATACTAGAGATTGCAATTAAAGCTGAGTCATTGATTTTGAGACATTCAGATTAAACTCTGCTTTGAATTGGAGCATATGAAGAGCCACTGATAGATGGAAAACAAGTATAGCTAGGACCTTCAGATGTATTTGATCACCCTAAGAGTTACTACACGTACCTTTCTGTCTCATCATTGTTATCAATAAGGTAATTCATGCTGCTTGCTTTTATTTGGATTTCTGATCATGTGGCCGTGAATAGGAAAAAAAAAAAAAACCTCTGTATGTTTTTAAACTAGATAGTAGCCAACAGATATGAATCAGAGCCAGATGGAGGTGCTCTAAGTTTTTGTGGACTGGCAGTGTGTAATATCAGATCCTGCAAGATAAAGCCAAGCTCTCTGAGACATCCTCCAAGGACGAAGGAAGAAATTGAAGAGTAATGATAGCTCACTAAGCAGCAGAAAACACAGATAGAAGGTGAGCTTGGTGCTATTTTTGCAAGTGTCCCAGAGATGGGACAGGGAGTACTGGGACCAGAAGGCACCCAATGTTTGGTGATAGTCAGTCCTGCCGCTGTCTTCACAAACACAATGAAGGAATGATTTGAAAAGTGGGATGCAGCCTGGAGATGGTAGAGCCAGTGGGGAGGCTCCGGTAAGCATTTCAGCTCCACAGAAACCCAACTGGATCTTTGAATTTGAATGAAAAAATAGTCTTATTTGAGAGACACCTGAAAGGTAAGCAAAAAATTTTAATGTACCATTCTTGATCAAAGGCTAGGAGGGCAGAGCAACAGAGTAAAAGGAAACAGAGTTACAACATGAGAAAAAAATGAACCATGGTAACAAAAGATAAATGAATCAGTACAACTTCAGTATGCTAAGTGGTGTTTAATTAATTAATTAATTTTTGCTGAGTGGTGTTTAAAGCAATGTTGTTGAGGGATTGAGGCAGAAAAAAGGAACCAGTCAGGAATGGCTCCTGGATTTCAAATCTTTTTGTCTATATCTGTTAAATGTGATAATCCTTGTAGAAAGCATTTTCAAAATTGCATAGAATAGGCTAAAAATAGTTTCAGACTTAATATTCATGGATTAGAAGTAAGAATTTTAGTCCTTTGGATTTATCCAAATTTATAGTTCTTAAACTACAGTAGTCATGATCATTTAAAAAACCATTTCCCTAAAGAGCAAAATTAGTCGGCTTTGTTATATTTGTCCCTATGTTCAGTAACAACTAGTCTGAACGAGCCTCTAGGACTAAAATATGGAAATGTTTATTTTAAACATTCAGCTATAAGGCATTTATTGTAATAGAATATTATTTTTTCCACATCTACCTTTTAAATTCAGTATATCTATTAGGATGTAGTGAAGTTTGGCAAAGTACATAATTAAAACATACTTAAGAGATCTTTTAAATTAATTAGAAAAGTTAATATCTATCTGCTTTTGTACTTTGTTAGTCTATCCTATTATAACTTGAGTTCTTTTTAAATTCAGCATTGTTATAGACTGTACTTGTACTGCTCTGAGCTATATCTTTAGCATCTAACACAGGACGTGGCACTTGAGCACCTGAGAAATATTTGGTGAATGAATATTTCCAAAACAGGAAAGTATAAAAAGGTAACACTTTGAATGCCTTTGGAACACAGAAATCTTGGCTTTTTGTCTCTCTTCCCTTTCTTTTCCTTTTTCTTTCCCTCCCTTTCTCCCTTCCTTCCTTCCTTCCTTCCTTCTTTTATTTATTTTTTAAGAATACATATTAGGTGATTAAAAGTACAATTAAAATAATTTGTGATTAGATTTCCTGTTTACCTAAATAGAAACTTTGACTAAATTTGTATATTATCTAAAAAAAGAGAAATTTTTGACATTTTACTCAATGTTACTAGAATCAGAAGCTTTTAAGAAATACCAACCACTAACCATTCCAAACAGAGCAAATTAGTAGATACATTTCCAAAACCAATGCTCAGACATTTCTCTTGTCTTTTTTTCTCTTTAACGCTGACATATTCCTACCATTTTGCTGGAAGATAGTCAGTTGACTTTTTAATGTCTGGTGGCAGAAAATTCACACTTACTTGTACTTAAAAAAAAGTTGTGCATTCCAAATATAATCACAAATTTCACATTTTTATTATCCCAAATACCTCAAACAATCCATCAAGGAGGGCTTACAAACCCAACAAATCTTTGTAAGTATTTGAACGCTATGTACAAATGTGATAAGTTTACGGGCCCATGGGTGGCTCAGTGGTTAAGTGTTGGACTTTTGGTTTCGTCTCAGGTCATGATCTCTCTGTTCGTGAAGTCAAGCCCCACATCCAGCACTGTGCTGACAGTGCAGATGGCCTGTTTGGGATTCTTCTCCTCTCTCTCTGCCCCTCCCCTGCTCATTCACACTTGCTTTCTCTCTCTCAAGTAAGTCAACTTTTAAAAAAGAACAAACAAATAGGATAAATTTAAATATAGGGATTTGCTATTCGATTTTCTTTTAAAATTTAAAATAGTGCTCACTTCAGCAGCACATATACTAAAATTGGAATGATACAGAGAAGATTAGCATGGCCCCTGCAGAAGGATAACACACAAATTTATAAAGGGTTCCATATTTTTTAACAATAGAACTCCGCTATGACCCAGCAATAGCACTGCTGGGGATCTCAAGGGATACAGAAGTGCTGACGCATAGGGGCACATGTACCCCAATGTTCATAGCAGCACTTTCAACAATAGCCAAATCCTGGAAAGAGCCTAAATGTCCATCAACTGATGAATGGATCAAGAAGATGTGGTATATATACAATGGAGTATTACATGGCAATGAGAAAGAATGAAATCTGCCCATTTGTAACAACATGGATGGAACTCGAGGGTGTTATGCTAAGTGAAATACGTCAGGGGAGAAGGACAGATACCATATGTTTTCACTCATAAGTGGAATAGGAGAAACTTAACAGAGAACCATGGGGGAGGGGAAGGGGGAAAATAGTTGGAGAGAGGGAGGGAGGCAAACCATGAGAGACTCTTGAATACTGAGATCAAACTGAGGGCTGATAGGATAGGGGGAGATAGGAAGGGGATGGTGATGGGCATTGAGGAGGGCACTTGTGGAGAAGATCACTGGTGTTACATGGAAACCAACTTGACATTAAACTATAAAAGAAAAAAATAAAATTTAAAAAATGTCTACAAAGTTAAGTATTTTATAGTTTTCTGGTTAAAATTACAAGTCTAATAATATAAAATTCACTTACACAGTTCAGATTAAATTAATAAATCAAACAGTTAAACATTTCATATTAAATTACACATGTAATTTGTTAGATCATTTGATGCAATGTTGCATCCCACTGTTGCCCATGTGGGAGACTGCTGGTTAGAACTTGAGAACTTGACACTGTTAAGGATTTCCAAGGGACCTGGACACTACTTATGGGATAACTTCCACTAAAGCCCCAGATTAAAACCTACTTCTACTATGATGTGATTTTTGCACCTATGCCTTTTTTTGCCACCTGGTACATTGCTTTGGTAGTTTTCATCACACTTTAAATTTTTTTTCTTTTGATCTTAGAGGAGAGAGAGAGAGAATGTACATATGCAAGCAGAAGTGAGGGGCAGAGGGGGAGAAAGACAGACAGAGAGAGAGAGAGAGAGAAAGAGAGAGAAAAGAATATTAAGCAGGCTCCACGCTGAACGCAGAGCCCGATGTGGGCTCCATCCCATGACCCTGGGATCATGAGTCACAATCAAGAGTTGGACAGTCAACCAGCTGAGCCCCAGGCACCCCCCATCACAGTTGTTAACTGTTGGGTTTATAATGTTGAGATTATCCACCCCTATCAGAAGTATAGTAAGTTTCTTTCTACTACCTATATGCCACCAAACCTACTACTTATTATTATTTTTTTATGTGTCTCACTGACTTATTTCTATAGTTGTTTATTGACAAGGGTCACTTACCACTTTAGTAATACATCTAGACTCCCCTTCTGGGCCTTCCAGGTGTAAAAACTTGGAAGAATTTGTTCAGCACTTTCTGGAGTTGCACCAGGAAATGAGCAGGGATTGCATAATTTGGTGTCAGATTTCTAGCAGCAACTTTTGTCAATTGTTTGGGATTCTTCCTTCTTTCAAGGTACAAGTTAGGACTCTCCTCATGAAAAATGTTCTTTTATCTTCCCCAAGCATAGCTCTTGTAACAGAAGTGTGTTTGCCTAACCGGCACTCTTTTTTTTTCAATCCTTCTAATGCCAATGGATCTGAATACCATCTAAGGAAAGAAGAGATCCAATTACCCAAAGTTGAAAGTCATCATAGACAACATGTTATTGGAAGAAGAGATGGATATTTTTCTGACTAAAAAAGACCTTATTTTTTAAGAGGTTTCCATCTCTAATTTCATTTGAAGAAGACAGCATTTAAGTGATTAGCATATGCTGAATAATTTGTGGCAATGGAGATTAATATTGATCCTTATCTTGTTTTGAAGCAGGATAATTCTGGTGTGAGTATTTTAGAAATTACAAAGTGGTATGACATTTGTAAGGTGTTATCATTTATTGAGCATTCTCATAGGCTACACACTGTGCTGAGGGATTGTATAGTTTATAACATTAAACTCTGATTGCCAAATCTAGTTGTTCAGTGTAGATCTCCTGGGGATCTACATACATGCAAATTCATGAGCTTCATATTTACAGATTATGAATCAGAAGGTGTGGCATCCGATCTAGATACTTACATTATCCTGATTTTGTAAGGGGATTCCAATATAGGATTAGGTTTTAGAACCACTGGTTTTGTCTTCAGAATAACCCTGTAAGGTAATTATTAATTCCTGCTTCCATTTTTTTTCTTTTACCTAAGACCCTAATGGGCTATAAAAAATTTAAATTTCTCCCTTCTCTGAAAATATCTATAATTGGGGTGTCAGAATAACAAATTTTTACAAGGAAATGGAGTGAATACTTTGTCCTCAAAGAGTTTATAGGGTAGTGAAATACCAATGTAAGGAAATAATTATATTGAAGTGTGATAAGATAAAAGACACAAGTTTCAGACACACTAGTAAAAAAAAGGGGGGGTGGATAATCATCTGGAGAGAGTTAAGGTGAGAGAAAGCGTTACAGAAAGGTGAAAGTGGTCTGAGCACATACAGAGCAAGGATATCTGAACCAGAATATTGAAAGAATAGCAGTAGTTTAATTTGGCTGTGGGCTAAGGCATTTAGTGGAAAGCATGGACATTGGAATCTGACAAATACAGGTTTAGATTTTTGCTCTGCCACTTACTATGCAGTGACATTGGATACATTTGCTAAGTGCTGTGATCTGAAGTGTCCCCCCTTCCCCCAATTCCAAATTCATATGTTGAAATCCTAACCACCAAAGGTCATGGTCATTTTTAGGTGAGGTGGGGGTGATTAGGTCATGAAGTGGAGTATTTATGAATGAGATTCTTTTTAAAAATGATCCTGCAGCTCCCTGGCCCCTTCCACCATATGAGGATACAGTAAGAAGTCTGTGGTCTGGAAGAGAACCCTCACCTGACCAAGTTGGTACCCTGATCTTGAACTTGCATCCTCCAGAACTGTGAGAAATAAATTCCTGCTGTTTACTAGCCACCCAGTATATGGTATTTTGTTATGGCAGCCCAAATGGACTGAGACTCTTCCTTGAACCTCTGCTTTCTCAGCCAGGATAACAGAACTTCATTACCTTTCAGAGTATCTGTCAAGGTTAATGGAAGCATTATAAATTAATACATATTAATTTACTTTAATATTCTACTACTACTGTGGCTACTACTATGAGAGCTCTGCATGGAAAGTGTTTGGTCTTTGTTACCATAGTTAGCTGCTCTTGGACTGCCCCTAAAATAGGGAAAGGGTGGGGGGGGGCAGATTTTCCTTCTACCAGGACCACTTTGTCGCTTTGTCGCTTTGTCGGTGGGAGCTGGATGGATGTGAGGACCTGGAGGCAAAGAGATTACCTCCTGCACTCTTTCTCATCTAGGTGAGGCATGGTAAGGATATTAGTACTGACAATGGAGACAGGGAGAGAAGGATTCAGAGGTACTTAGTAGATAGTTAACATATCATACGCAATTGTGTTGAAAACAAAACTAAGCATGACATAAAATTAACAAAGGCTATTTATTCATAACTTTGCAGCAAAGGAACCCTCTGCTATCGCTGTAACTTCAGCAGGCTTTCAATGAACGGTGTTGGAAAGGCTTGAGTTTTTCATGTAAAATGAGAATTCTGAGACAGAATAGATTAGCAAGGTGAGAATTTTGGAAGCAAGGGAGACTTACTACTTGCTGTCAGGTACATTTGGCAGTTGTTGATTATCTGTGTAAAGAAGCAGGCAGTTTGGATCATTTCAAGAGGAGGGATTGGCTGTCCAATAACTGTTAAGACTGGAGGTTCCTGTGACTGGCCATTTCCTGGAGCAAGTTGGAGTTAATGGGTTGATTTTCTGTACTCAAACTGTCATCTCGTTTTGGGCCTTATGGGGAGTGGCTGTCATGACAGGCTATTTCTCAGTTATTTAATATGAATATTAGGGGTGCCTGGGTGGTTAAGGCAGTTCAGCATCTGACTTCAGCTCGGGTCCTGATCTCACAGCTTGTGAGTTTGAGTTGGAGCCCTGCATCAGTCTCTGGGCTGACAGCTCAGAGCCTGCAACCTGCTTCGGATTCTGTGTCCCTCCGTCTCTGCCCCTCCCTGGCTTGTGCTCTGTCTGTCTGCCTCTCCTAAACTTAAATAAACATTAAAAAGTTAAAAAAAATGAAGATGAATTAATGTGAAGAAAAAGTTTGTTCAGGGCACCTGGCTGGCTCAGGTGTAGAGGACATGACTCTTGATCTCAGGGTCATGAATTCAAGCTCCATGTTGGGCAAAGAGATTCTTTTTTAAAAAAATAATAAATGAAAGAAAAAGAAAGTTTTTTCATTCATTTCATTCTGAGGGAAAAATCCCCAGAAATTTTACTAGATGAAAGAATCCAGTAAGTATTACGGACATTGTGGTATCGCTGTATGTGTTAACTTACGGAAAAATGTCAAGATAGCCACCATTTTCATCACGTGCAGATGTGCATGTGATTTAGATTGCAGCAGAGTTAGTCTCAAAATCACACATAAGACCAATCTGAATCTTAAATAATCCGTCAGCTCTATTGTGGAATTTTATGTAAAGCTCCAAGGACAAAATATTTTCAGGTTCAGGTTAGTAGCATGTATGATGCATAAGCCTCTGGATGAATATATTATGAAAAGGAATGGAAAAGACTAGAGTAATTTTAAAATAAACGTTGAAAAAAAATTAGAACCTCCTTAATCTTACATATGCTTTAAATGCTTTCATGTACTTTGTCTAGGTAAAGCAAATTTTTGATAAAAGAACTCTTGGCTAGAAAATATGCCTTTACCAGGCATACCAGACTTCTAAAAGCTGCTGGAGATAAGGGGAAAAAATTAGTAATGCAACTGCCCATCTATATTAACTTTTTTTTTTTTTTTTGCTTTTTTTTGGCAAAATGTTTTCTGTTTTCACTAATCCTATCTCACCTTATTTCAAGAGGATTCCATTAGTTGGGTAAGCAAGAAAATGTTCTTTGCTTCTTTTATGTAACTTAGTGTCTCCACGCAAATAAAATGCCTTAAGGAAGAAGCAATTGCAGAGAAGGTGGGAAGAAAGAGACAAGAACAGGGCTAAAAGGACTTGGTTTAACAGGCATATACTTGAGAACCTTTACAATCTAAGAACTTCTGGAGGGAGGGGTGGGGTCATCTGGGATTAATGATGAAGGGATCCTGTCACCTCTGAGCATGTTTTTTGTTTTTTTTTTTTTACCTGTGGTTCTGCAACAAAGAAGCTATTGTGCTTCAAAACAGAAGCTTTAAGGATGTCAGGCAAGCCAGGCAAAGGGGGCCAGCCAGCGGGTGGTTGCTTAC
>NC_043700.1:119897313-119901052 GCF_006229205.1 Suricata suricatta
ACACACACACATACACACATACTGTTGGGGGCCGCTGAGTTTTGGCCGCCTCAGGCAAGGACATATCGCTCTCCAGGGAACAACCAAAAAAACAAGATTTACAACTGGAGGCTAGGAGAGTGCATTTCCTGGTCCAGGATTTAGAGACAGTCATACTGGGCCAGACGAGAAAAGCCAAAATGAACAAAAGATCAATTTTGCAGCGTTAATCTTCCCTGCCCAGTATTGCAGACGAAAGTCTGGGCGCTTCCTTTGATGCTATGTTCGGAGTTTCAGTTTCAGTTTCCCCTTTCTCTAATAATCATTTGACTCTGTTACCTGGCAACCAACCTGGGCCAGTTTCCTGCCCCTAATCCTATAAAGGTTTGATTCCTTTTCAATAAACGGGCTTGATCAGAATCGCTTGTCTTGCCTCACTCTCTGTGCTCCCCTTCCTGCCCTATTTCTCTCTCCCTCCCTCAGGAACGGACCCGCAATGATTTACCGCCCACCAGCCAGCGGTAAGGGACCAGACAAGTGACGCCCCAACGTGGGGCTGAGTGAGGGAACACGACAACATACATATACACAATTTTTTATTCCATTCATCCATGGATGGACACTAACATTGCTTCCATGTTGTTGCAAATTGCAAGATTTGCTTTTTTTATGGTTGAATAGTATTCGATTGTATGTGTGTGTGTGTATTTTATGTGTGTATATGTGTATATATATATATATATATACACACATATATATATATATACATACATATACACAATTTTTTAATCCATTCATCCGTGGATGGACACTAACATTGCTTCCATGTCTTCAATATTTTAAATAATCCAGCAATGAACATGTATGTATCTTTTTGAGTTAGTGTTTTCACTTCCTATGGATAAATACCCAGAAGTAAAATTGCTGGGTCATCTGGCAGTTTTATTTTTGAAGAACTTTTTGAGGAACCTCCATACTGTTTTCCAAACTGGCTGCACCAATTGACATTCACACCAACAGTGCTTGAGAGTTGTCGCTTCTTCAATCCTTGCCAATGCATACTTCTTGTCTTTTTGATAATAGTCATTCAAATAGGTGTGAAGTGATCTCTCATTGCAATTTCGATTGGGATTTCTCTGATGGTTAGTGATGCTGAGTTAGTGATCCTTTTTCCTGTATCTGTTAGCTATCTTTATGTCTTCTTTGGAAAACTATCTATTTAGATACTCTGCCCATTTTTTAATTAGATTGTTTGTTTTGTTGCTATTATACTAGTTCTTTATATATTTTGGATATTAACCTCTTATCAGTTATGTGATATACAAATATTTTCTCCCATTTTGTAAGTTTCCTTTCCATTTCGTTGATGGTTTCTTATGTTGTACAGAAGATTTTAAATTTTAATAGGCACTTCCACATTAATTTTTGAAGGGTTTTGCCAACTTATGCTCTTATTAATAACATGAATCTCAGGGCATCTGGCTAGCTCAGTTGGTGCAATATCCAACATTTTATCTTGAGGTTGAGAGTTCAGGCCCTACATTGGGTATAGAGATTGCTTCAAAATAAGAACTTTAAAAAAAGGGAATTTATTTAAATAACATGTAAACATCTACTTCCTCAATCCTTACAAAATTTTTAAGATTTTTGCTATGAAACACTTCACATATAGACAAAATAGAAAATAGTGTAATGAGTGCCCATGGACCCAGCATCCAGTTTCAGCAGTTATCAACTTCATTTTTCTCCCCATCTATTGAAATATTTTGAAACAATTACAATCATGACATTCCCCCATGTGAAGTAGATATTTTACATCTTTAATTCTAACTGTGCTTTCTTATAACAATATATAAACATGATGATATTTGTTCTCCCTCCCATTTTCATCTCTCAGAGTGAGATAATAAAAAAATAGAACTTTTAAGAGATTAGGGTTCTTGGGTAGCTCGTTGTTTAAGTGTCTGACTCTTGGTTTTGGCCTAGGTCGTAATCTCATGTTTTGTGGATTTGAGCCTTGCATTGGAGCCTGCTTGGGAATCTCTCTCTCCTTCTCTCTCTGTCTCTCCCCAACTCACACTCGCATGGTCTCTCTCTCTCAAAAATAAATAAACTTAAAAAGCAAAGAACTTTTAAGAGGTCTTCAGTGAGACTTCAGAGTGAAGATGTAAGATCAAACATACTTTATGTACTTTTTTACTCCCAGACTTATCTTTGCATTGATTGGCAATCATAGTCCCCATACAATGCTAGTTTCTGATGTGGCTCTTGGATGTTGCTATTCTTGGAAACATAGAAACACTTTTTTTTTCTTTTAATATGTATGGTTTTGAATGATTTATCAACAGTAGCCATTTGCCATTTTTTTAAATTTTAGTCGTTTTTTTTTTAAGTAGGCTCCACATCTAATGTGGGGCTAAAACTCAGACCCAGAGATTAAGTCATATGCTCTCTTGACTGAGCCAGCCAGTCAGTAGATCCCTGAGGCACCCCTGGAAACATAGAAACACTTTAATGCAAAATAATCTTCCACTCTGGGATGAGATGGTCATTGAGGTGGCAACCTTTGGTTTTGACAAGTCAGAAGAACCCCTACTATAAGACAATGTCCCGGTGATTCTATTGTGCTGTGCATCCTGCTAGCTTACTGACCCTCTTCAGCTCTCCTGAGTATACAACCAAAGGTGGGGCCCATTAACATCCAAACCATGATCTACGATTAAAAAATTAATACATAAATAAATAAATAAACAAGCAAACAAAACGTTGCTAGCATGATAACCGTGTAGCTGGAGCTCCGGGGTGCAAGAATACCCAGATCCTGGGGTGATCAAATAGCCCAGGTCTGGCTACTCCCCACTAACAATATCTAAAGGCAGAGAAAGGAATGATGGTGATAGAAGGAATTTAGTTCACTGAGGCCAACACCGAGAAGAGGGTGGACTAGTGTAAGAACACGTGTCTGAACCAAACAGACGCCATGACAGGCTTTAAGTTTCCCCTCTGAACTAGAAGGCCTAAGTTTCAGTTTCCCCAAAACTATCAGGCAGTTACACATTGCCTAGAGCAGGAGAGACCACTTTGCAGTATCCAATCAGGAAAGGCCAGCTACCTCTCCCCACATTCCTTAAAGTGAGGCCTGCAGATAGGAACTTTAGATAGGACTCTGTTACCTAATGTTAAAGTTAACCCGTTAGTCGCTGAACAAGTCCCTGGGCTCGCTCTGTAATTGGTTAATTTCAAAACTACTCTGAATATTGTGATTGGGTCCCTCCAAAAGTAACAAACGCTCTGAACAATGTGTATGATTAAAGTTGCTGCCAATACTGTTGTACCATTATGATTGGATCACTGTACCTATGTCACAATTTCTTGTAACTCCCCCTTACCAAACCCCATATAAACCCTACTCAGCCCTTGTTCGGGGCTCTCAGCATGGATCCACTGCGCTAGTGAAGTCTGTGAGCCCGAGCTTATAAGCCCGCAATAAAGCCCTTTGCCTTTGCATGCGTGCCTCGGTCTCCCTGGTGGTCTCTGGCCGTTGAGGATACTGCGTTTTGGGCATTACACTAGCATCTCAAAGACTGTCTCCAAAGTGCTGAAAATTCTTCTAGTTTATGTAGGGAAAACGTGGGGGCAAAGATGGATGGGTAGTGCAGGTAGGAAGTGAAGGTCAAATCAATCATCGTCTGGGAGTCAGCCAGGGTGGGGCTTGCTGGCTCAGGGTCATCCTTATTGCTTGAGGGAGTAGTTCTGGTTT
>NC_043700.1:119901152-119905879 GCF_006229205.1 Suricata suricatta
AGTATTGGATCAGATATTTGCCTTGCTCCTCTGTGAAACACAGGAAAATTCCCCTCTTTTTCTGTAAAGGAACTATTTTTCTGACATATTGCCATATTTAGTTATTAAGTCAGGATCATTAGAGGTGTAGAAAAATGAGCTAGATAAAGATCTCAATGGAATTAGTATTGGGGTGCTTCTATTATATGCAGGTGTTGGGTAAGGTGACTCACTCTTAGACAGTGAGGTTCTGGCTCTGAAAAGTGAGAAAATGGAGAGTAGAAATCAGGATGAGTGGGTTGCTGATATGATCTGTTATTCTGTTGAATGAAGGATAACAAATCATTTTTAAAAGTGTATTATATTTTGAACTCCAAAACCTTTTCTATGTCTTTTTGTTAGTAAAGTTATTAGCAAATTAAGGATAATAACCCGTAAATAATCATTGATTAATCACAATCTTAAAGGTAAGTATTTTGGCAAGGAAATGTGAAAAAAATCTTCATAAGCTAGTTGTTAAATTGTTTAGCAGTATTTTGCTAAAATATTTCACTTTGTAGCTACTTTCAAACCTGAAAGGCCTATTTTCTTGTGGAATTAAGTCATCGTAAAGGACAGATGTGCTTGGAGGAACTGTGCAGTTCCCTGAGGTGGGAAGTGAGTCCCACTTCCCCCTTTCTGTGGAGGGAGCCAGATGTAATAGAACTATATGTCAAGGTGTTCATACACTAGTAAGCTGCATCCCAGGTATGGAGGGTTGGAGGGGGATATCCAAGATGAGAATAAAACAAGAGACTTTAGGGACACCTGAGTGGCTGTGAGAAGCAGATGAGATGATTCACTTTCAGAAATATCAAATAAAAGCTGTTCTGTCTGGTTAACAGTGGGTTCACAACCTATTGGAAGTGTGTATGAACTGCACCACGCCCCCTCCCCACCCACCCAATGGAGTCCCAAACCCTTAGACACCTCATTCCCCTCTCCATGTCATGGGCTTATTTTCATGGGCTTTGTAATGGGCATGCACCAAAGAACTGAAGTCTCTGCATCACCTAAAGGAATGTACTTTTTGCCTTACATGGGCATAGGTGACACCCAGGTAAGGTTGTAACCTCTTTAGTACTTAGTCAGTGAGGAACCAGGGGAGGGACTTGAAGGGAAGGAGATAAATTGCCTGCTGTAACTGCCCCAAGTGTGCCTGTCCATCAGACACCCCCTCTTGCAAGAACGCTGATTAAAGCCTCACATCACTGTGCTCCAAGTCTTTGAGTCTTGATTGGGTCAGTGGGCTCCTTTTTCACAGTGGCTCAGTTGGTTAAGTGTCCCTCTATGGCTCAGGTCATGATCTCATGGTTCCTATGTTTGAGCCTCCTCCCATCAGGCTACTTGCTGTCGGTGCAGAGCTTGCTTGTAGTTCTCAGTGTCTCTCCTCTCTCTGCCTATCCCCTGCTCATGTGTTCTCTCTCTCAAAAATAAATTAATAAAAACTTTAAAAAAGACCAACAAGAGACTTTAGTTCTAGATCTTCCTTTGCCTCTAATTTTCTCCAAGTCAACTCATTTTCTGTGGAAAAGAATGATGAACTTGACATCTGTTCTGATGTCCAGGTTGAATGTTCTGGGAGTCAAGTTGATGAAACATCACTTCCTGTGTTATGCCCAGATTATTAATATCGTCCCCAAAACCAGAGACCACTGGGGAGACCGAGTCACACATGCAAAAGCAAAGGACTTTATTATTAACGGGCTTAGGCTGGCCGGACCTAAGCTCGGGCTCACAGACTTTACCGGCCCAGGGGATCCATGCTGAGAGCCCCAAACAAAGGGGGCGAGTAGAGCTTTTATGGGTTTGGGAAGGGGGAGTTACAGGAAATTGTGACACAGGTATAGTGACCCAAACACTATCACCTATCATTATTGACAGTAACTTTAACCATATACATTGTTACTTTTGGCAAGACCCAATCACAACATTTAGAGTGTTAACCAATTACAGAGTAGACCCAGGACCCTCTTGTAGGGTGTAACTAGCCTTCTGGGCCTGCCCTTAGAAATATTAAGAATGGTCCCTCCTGCCTTGGGCAATGTGCCCTTCTATTGTCTAATGATTCTGAGAAACTGACACTTAGGCCTTCAAGGTCAGAGGGAAACTTGAAACCTGTTATAGAGTCAGTTTGGTTCAGACCTGCTTCCTTACACCTGGTGGTACTCTCCATTACATTGCTAGTTCTTCTTTGTTCTCTAACTATAATTGTGATTTGGAGGTATTGTGATTATGAGTAGGCCAAGGAGGAAAGATGAATTCCTACAGGGTATGGGGAGGAAAAATCTTTCAAGAAGAAAAATTTTTTAAGTTAATTTATGTATGTTGAGAGAGTGAATGGAAGGACAGAGAGAGAGAGAGAGAGAGAGAATCCTAAGCAGGTTCTGCACTGTCATTGTGGAGCCTGATGCAGGACTGGAACTCACAAACTGCGATATCAGGATCTAAGCCGAAACCAAGAGTCAGAATCTTAAGCGACTGAGCCACTCAGGGGCCCCAAAATAATTTTCTTCTTACCCTTCTAGATCTTTGCCTAAGACATCCCCCATAATACAAGACAGATTAACAGGAGAAAAATATAAGAATGTTTAATAACATGCATACCCCCTGCATACATGGGAGATGCCCAGGAAAACTGCGTAACTCCTTCCAATGGTACAAACCACTACCCTAAATAACATCTCCAGCTAAAGACAAAAAGCTGTGTGTGTATGTGGGGAGGGGGAAAAGGGGTGGCAGAGACCAGTTATGGGAGGTGGCTTGGAAAAGCATAGTAAACAAAGGTAAGTTTGTTGTGCAGATTTAAGTCATTGCCTTCTGCACTGACCAGAATTCCTGGAGATTTCTTCATCCTTCTGTTCCGGGTACAGAGGGGAGAAACCTTTACAAATGGAGATTTCCCTGATACAGGTAAGTGTTTCTTACAAAAGGACTTCTACTCAGGGTCTGAGCATCATCTGCCTCTGCTGTTTCTTAAAAATAACCAGCTTAAAATACTATGCTGAAAGGACATATTTTGGGGTGGTGTATTTTGCTCCCCTTCAGTCCCACCTTTGAAACCATAAGATTTCACAATCCAGGAGCAAAATTGATAAAGAGCTACATAGCTCACTTAACCTGTCTCTCAATCCTGATAATAGATCAGCTCAGTTAAATAGTTGTGTCTCATTTCAGGAGGCAGTGACAGTGGGAGTGGGCTCCCAAAGTTAGGCCTTATGCTGTGCTAGAAATGAGGTATTTAACAAGAGGAACTTCTGTGGAGACAAAAGGAAAATAAAAATTGGTGGATGGAGCAAATTATAAACCCAATCAGTCCTGACTGTAGCTAGTCAATATTTCTAGTTATGGGGCTCGAATCATCTTTTGCAATTTGAAACTCTCATATTGAAGGGGTTCAGGATAGCATGCTCTTCCCCCATATGCCACTTTGAGATAAGGATTATTTTTTAATTATTTATTTAGTTTTTTAAGTTCACCCATTTCCGGAGGACGGGGGACCAGCCCATGCACCCCAGTCGAATGGTCCCTGAGTAGGTGGTTGGTGTTGGTGAACTATCTATAGGAAAGAAAGAAGACAGACAGCATGAATGGTGGTAAAGCCACACTTTACTAAGAAAGTCAGTGTCTTTTATGCCATAGGGGATTACACATTTTTTTTTTCTTTAATGATTACATAGTGTATAGTCCTTGAAAAAGTAAAAACATGCTCTGGGAAGGATCATTTTTTATCACAGAAGAGAGAACAGCCGTGAGAACAGAAGTAAAAAAACAGGAATGAGGGAGTCTGTCTCTCAAAGAATCATCTTTTCTTCAAGGCCCTTTAGCAGTTATGTCTGGCCAAGACGCTTATCATTCAAGGGGTTAATTTTAGACAGAGGATTGTGTTTGCCCCAACAGCAGGCAATGAGCTGGGAACAGAAATAATGTAAGGGAAAGCTGGTGTCACTAACTGACCCAAGTTGATTCAAAACTTAAAGCTATATGCCTTTTTACTTTTGCAAAGTAATGAGAAAATCATAGGTTAAACAAAAGCCACATGTGCAGCCCAGGAGGCCAAATGTTGCTTCACAGTCTTTCGACTGGTTCCACAACTTCCCAGATTTTTTTCTCCTGCGCCCCGGAGGCCTGGCCATAACAGTCACTCTGCGGGAGGTTTTTTGGCCTGCTGGGCCCCAACACCCATTTATTTTAAAAAAGACAGTGAGAAACAGAGAGAGAGAGCAGGAGGGGCAGAGAGAGAGAATCCCAAGCAGCTTCCACACCATCAGGGGGGAGCACGACGGGGGCCCGAACCCCAACCTTGAGATCATGACCTGAGTGGAAACCAAGAGTCGGATGCTTAACCAACTGAGCCACCCAGGCACCGTTGGCATGTGGATTATTTTCACCTGAAGGCACTGGAGACCCTGCAGGCTAGAGAAGCTTTTTGTCCCTCTCCTTGTTAGAGTAGGCAGTTAGATTCTAACAGGATACTGGAGGCCAGCAAAGAGGAAGTCATGCCAGCTTTCAGGAAAGTCAGAGGACTGTCCTCACAGCACTCCACAAGAAGCCAGATCAAACTGTAAGGACGCAGGTCTGAAACTGACTCCATGAGACAACAGAAGGGCACACATTGCCCAAGGAAGGAGGGACCACCCTTGTAACACCCAATCAGGAAAGGCCAGCTAACACCTTTAACATTTCTAAGGGCAGGCCTAAAGATGGAG
>NC_043700.1:119905979-119911037 GCF_006229205.1 Suricata suricatta
GTGGAAACCAAGAGTCGGATGCTTAACCAACTGAGCCACCCAGGCACCGTTGGCCTGTGGATTATTTTCACCTGAAGGCACTGGAGACCCTGCAGGCTAGAGAAGCTTTTTGTCCCTCCCCTTGTTAGAGTAGGCAGTTAGATTCTAACAGGATACTGGAGGCCAGCAAAGAGGAAGTCATGCCAGCTTTCAGGAAAGTCAGAGGACTGTCCTCACAGCACTCCACAAGAAGCCAGATCAAACTGTAAAGACGCAGGTCTGAAACTGACTCCATGAGACAACAGAAGGGCACACATTGCCCAAGGAAGGAGGGACCACCCTTGTAACACCCAATCAGGAAAGGCCAGCTAACACCTTTAACATTTCTAAGGGCAGGCCTAAAGATGGAGGCTAAGACTAGTCACGCCCTGCATGAGCATCCTGGGCCCATTCTGTGATTGGTCAATACTCTAAATGTTGTGATTGGGTCCCGCCAAAAGTAACAAATACTCTAGGCAATGTGAATGGTTAAACCTGCTGTCAATAATACTGTATAATAATAATTGGATCACTGTACCTGTGTCACAATTTCCTGTAACTCCCCCTTCCCAAACTCATAAAAGCCCTGCCCCACCTTTGTTCGAGGCTCTCAGCATGGATCCACCAAGCCGGTAAAGTCTGTGAGCCCGAGCTTAGGCCCCAGCGAGCCTAAACCCGTAATAAAACCACCCTTTGCTTTTGCATGCTTGACTCGGTCTCCCTGGCAGTCTCTGGTTTTTGGGGCGATATTAAAATCTGGGCATAACAAGACCAGATAGGCCCCAGCTGGTGAGTGCCATGACAGGAAATCCCTGACCAAATAAGGAAGAAGGGGCATGAAACCCTGCTACTGAGAAATCCCCACCCTAAGTAACGAATATTCCACACCCTAGTTAACAACTGTCAATAAAAGATAGAACCCCCAACCCCAGTGTGAGCAGCTCTCTCTCTCTCTCCTGTGCACACACACATGTACCCTCTGTCACATCTCAAGAATGTACTTTCATTTTAGTAATTTTTACCACCTATTTCGCTCATCCACTCTGTTGTGTCTATCTTTGAATTCTTTCTCATGATAAGACCAAGAACTTTTTGCAACATATTTGGGCATGTGCTGGATTGAGACTTAAGGGCATGGGCTCTCCCCCAATTCACCCAGCAACACGTTAACCACACAGAAGAATCTAACTCAGGGGTCATTCCTAGAATAAGGGTTATTAACGGAGATAAACTTTATCCTATCCGAGTGATTCATCTTTATGATAAGGCAAACATCTAATTACCAAAGAACTGTGAAATGCGTTCCTTTCCTGTGAAATCCATGACCCTGTCTCCTTTTCCTTAGTTCAAAATGACATATGTACCTTATTTTGCCTATCTTTGGAACTGCCATGTCTGTGTGGATTCCCCATTCATATACCTATTAAATGTGATTTTCTTCTGTTAATCTATTTCATGTCAATTTGGTTCTTAGTCCAGCTAGAAGAATCTTTGAGAGGATAGGAATTCTTGTTCTCCAACAATATTATTAGGTGTTGAGGTAAACTTTCTGAGTGGCCCATACATACCACAACAGGCATGAAGATTGTCTAGACGTGAACTATTGGGGCAATTCTCTTTTAGGTTTATATCAAGTTGTCCACATTCAGTTTGCAGGGCTTTGAGGAAAAGGGCAGTTTTAGCTCCTAGTGATTCCAAATAAAGATGGGAGAAAACTAAAAATGTTAGCTTGGAGAGTTGTAGCCTGATATTTGAGGAAAATAGAATTGAAGATCTGGTCCCATTTGTAGGTAAATAACAAAACTTTAAACACAACATGACTAAAATTTAATGTCTACAAAGGTGCAAAGATAATTTCTCTTTATATTCACCCCCCTTTTTATCAATCATAACCATGGTAAGACTAATTTGTTTGCAAAATAAGTCTAATCTCATTAAACTTGGCCTAATTATTTACATAAGTGCAGCAAAAATAGTAATTGACCCTATAGCCTTTTTAAAATTTGTTCTGTTGGAGCTTTTCATAAGGAGTCTCAAATTGAACTGTTAAAAGCCTCAAGCCCAGAAAGCCAGCCCAATGACTTGTTATTGTAATGCCCGAGATTTCAATATCACCCCAAAACCAGAGACCACCAGGGAGACCGAGTCACACATGCAAAAGCAAAGGGCAGTTTTATTACGGCTTAGGCTCACTGGGCCTAAGTTCGGTCTCACAGCCTTCACCAACGCAGTGGATCCCCAAACAAGGGCTGAGTAGGGTTTTTATGGGGTTTAGGAAGGGGGGGTTACGAGAAATTGTGACATCCAATTATCATTGTATAACAGCATTGGCAGTAACTCTAACCATACACATTGTCCAGGGTGTTCGTTACTTTTGGCGGGACCCAATTACAACATTTAGAGTACCTTTAAAATCAACCAATTACAGGGCGAGCCTAGGGTCTTGTTCGGCGACTATCGGGTTAACTTTAACATTAGGTAACAGGGTCTTATCTAAAGTTCCCATCTGCAGGCCTCACCCTTAGGAATGTGGAGAGTGGTAGCTGGTCTTTCCTGATTGGATACTGCAAGGTGGTTTCTCTTGCCTCCGGTAATGTGTAACTGCCTAACAGTTCCAGAGAAACTGAACCTAGACCTTCTAGTTTAGAGGGGGATCTCGAGGCCTGTCGTGGAGTCTGTTAAGTTCAGACTTATGTTCTTACATTATCAGACTTTACTTGTAATACCTATAGATTTGCTTAATTCCTTTCTTGTTTGAGGTCCCTAAAATACTATGAGGTTCCTGAGTTTGCTAGGAAGTAGCCTTGGTTAGTCACCTGGTAGGGCTGCAGGGAGCCCTATAAAAAGGTAGTAGACCATTTTTTCAATAGGATTTGTTGACTCCATAGTTTCCAATTGTGTGCCATTGCAAGGAGAACAGAGGGGCACCTGGTGGCTCAATCAGTTTAAGCATCTGACTCTTGAATTCAGCTCAGGTTATGATCTCACAGTTCACGAGTTCAAGCCTGCATCAGGCTCCACACTGACAGTATGAAGCCTGCTTGTGATTCTTTCTCTCCCACTCTCTCTCTGACCCTCTCCCGCCTCTCTCTCTCTCTCCCTCTTTCTCAAAAATAAATAAATAAACAAAAAGACTGGACAAAAACCCAACGAGAACAGATTCTTTCTTTTCCTTTAAATCCAAGTTAGTTAATATATAGTGTAATAGTGGTTTTAGGAGGAGAACAGATTCTTATTGAACATGTGGAAATAAGAATATTGCCATCCAGTAAGTTTCCAAATTTTAAAGGGATAAGATAGGGAGAAAAAAGTATTTGTTTCTTCCTTTTCCACAAAGGTATAGCTTTACCAAATTAGTGTAAGTCATTGGAGCTTAAGTGAAAAAGTGTCCATAAATCTGGAAAATCAAAACATTAAAGAACCTGTAATGTTTCAAGCAAAAAGTCATAAAAGTTATAACCATCTTTATCAGTTCATTCAATCCCATGTTATTAACTCTGGTTCTACTTGAATGCAGTTTTTCCATTAGTTTTAGAAATTCTAAGATAGTTCAGTTAAAAGCTATCAGAAACCTCTGTTTGCCAGAGTTTTCCCATTAACCTTCCTGAAGATGAAAAAAATACTTTTACAGGAATACACTTGAAAAGCATAAGAGTAAAACAATAGCTGTAAATGGCAAAATACTTAAAAATGGCCATGATTAAAGATCTGATGAGAGTTCAGGAAAATGTTTTGGTTATTTCTCTGACAAAAAAGAAAACATTTTAAGGTAGTACTAACTGGGGGCTCCTGGGTGGTTCAGTCAGTTAAGTGTACAACTTTGGCTCAGGTCATGATCTCACGGTTCATGAGTTCAAACCCCACATTGGATTCTGGACTGACAGTGCGAGCCTGCTTGGGATTCTCTCTCTCACCTCATGTTGGATGTTACCCACAACTGGTACTAGTGTATTTTTTGTCACTTCAAAGCACCTGTAGACAGTTCTTTGCTTTTCCATGCAACAGTAAGTTTAGGAATGCTTTGCTTAATTCTAGGTCATTGGATAGGTTCCTCGTTAAAGTTGCACAAAATATTCTGTTGAGCCAGTGGATAGCAGTGATACCTCTAGTGATAGTGAAAGTTGTCCTACGCAACAACCCTCCTCTCTCTTGTCTCCCTCACACCAGCCATGAAGGTTTTCAAAGGTAAATGTAGGTTTTTAAAATTTTTCTGTATATTTTATATTTTCTTCATTATTTTGTATTATGTTACAGTATTGTAACATACGAGTGCTTTGGATTACAAGCATGTTTCTGGAACGAATTATGCTCTCAAACCAAGGTTTTACTTTAGTTCTTTTGGATGGCTCTTAAGTCCTAGAAAATATAGGGTAGAAACCACGATATCAATGACCTGAGCTGAAGTCAGACACTTAACCGACTGAGCCACTCAGGTGCCTCTAAAATGGAATAATTCTTTTAAAAATGGAATAATATTCAAGAAGGAAAAGAACAAATTTTCAATACACACATCAGAATGGATGGACATCAAATAATTTGGCTTAGTGAGTGAAAAAAGCCAGCAACAAAACAAAACACATGCATTCTGGAGGAGCCAAGATGGCGGAGAGGAAGGGAGCTCTGTAGATTCCGTCCACCCCATCTATCGAACTGAGAGGGACATTAGTCTCATCTGCAAGAGCGGAAGGAGAGAATACGGACTCCAGAAAGAAAGGAACCTCAAGGATACCTGAGTGAGTGAGTGCAAACTGGGAAGATCTGAAAACGGGCCAGCCCGGGACGTGCAGGGGAGGCAAGAGCCCCAGCTCAACGCGGGGCAAGCGTGCGGAGCCGGAGAGACAAAGGGAAGAGACAGAGAGTCTGAACACGCCCATAGTACTGTCTCTGGGGAAGAGCCAAAGAACGCTTGGCTGCACTTGGAGAGGGAAACCCACTCCATAGATAACTACTGGCTAGCCGGAATCCCGAACCAGGGTAATTCAAGGGAAGGAACAGCTTCCAGCCCTAAGTCATCTCGGTGGGGAATCAGCAGCAGCTGCA